>NW_012103920.1:4691619-4692950 GCF_000951045.1 Mandrillus leucophaeus
GTCTTCTCCTCAGTGTCACCTCGCATCCAGAGAGATAAGATGGCTTTTGCTCTCCAGTGCAGAAAGAGTGGCCTCCTCTGCCAGCCTGAACCTTGCCTTGGGAACTGATATCGATCAGGGAGTGACTTGTCTGCCTTTCAAAGGGCTGCAGCACACAGAGAAAGACACTCAAGTGTCTCCTCCAAGGAGAGAGACGGATGTTTCTTTCGGGGGCTGACAGCGTTCACTTCCTGTTCACGAGCACGGCAGACACCTACCTCCCGGCTGCAGTGAGGGTTTGGACTGTATGTGGGGAGGTGGGGGTACCGTGCTTGGGAGCCATTGACAAGGCCCCTCTTACTCTCCCACAAGCCAGGGCCTTCTCCTTCCTCTTTTTGGGAGGCCCAGGAAGTGGTCATTTCCTTGACCGGACCCCACACCGCGAAGCCCCCGGCTCTGACCATGAGAGTCGCCATGGCTGTTCACTGGACAGTTTCAAGTGAATTCCCGCAAAGTTTCGCAAGCACATCAGATACAAAAGAGTTGATGGATGGAAACTCACACGATAAACCAAAGTGAAAACAAAACTGTGTCGCCCAACCTCATGTGAACCGAAACCGCAGGGCAGAATACTCTGACTCCACAGACATAAACAGTCTTAGCCCCGAGTGAGTCACCAGCGCAGCCAGGGCAATGCTGCAGAGAGCTTGCTCGTGTCCTGGGGATCGCTGTGCGCTCCTTTCCCTAGAAACTGATTGTCATTTGAGTCAAAGGAAAGAACATTTATAGGGCGCCTAGTACATATCAGAGGCTCTGGTCCACGCTGTAGATAAGCATTTCCGACGTGTTTTCACAGTAACCTGCATAGGTACTGACTATTATCTCCATTTGCACGTGAAGACACAGAAGTCAGGGCGTTTAAGCACTTAACCTGAACCAGAGCTAGAAGTGGGGCTCTGCCCTGCTGCTACGCTTCACCAGAGGGCACCCTGAAGCCCTGATGGGTCACACGAGTCTGCCTTTTCCCTGTCCTGAGTGGTCTCCAAACCGCCTTGATCATGGACCTTTATCAGTAAAAGTAAGTTTTGAGCATACTCACCCCTATTATTTGTACATTGATTTATCCACAGGATGTACCATCTACTACATGTAATATTACAAAACATTCCAAGGAATAGACATTTAAATGGGTTGAGATAAAAGATAAATGTAAATAGGGGCTACTATGTTTTCTATCCATATCCTAGTGCTGGGGTCATAGGGCTGCCACGTTAAAATTATATATAGACATTGTAGGGGGTGGAGAGAGGGAATGGGAGGGAGGGAAGGAGGGAGAGAGACAGAGAGAATGT
>NW_012103920.1:4695225-4696387 GCF_000951045.1 Mandrillus leucophaeus
AAAAAAAAAAAAAAAAAAAAAAAGCAGTGTGGACCATAGGCCCTTCCTAACCTGGCCCCTTCAAGCGTCTTCTGCATATAATGATCATGCAGTTACTCTAAATAAGCAAACAAATAAAAATCAAACGTCACATATACCTTCTGAGACACATCTTGCAGTTACAGCCTATGTGTTTTTAAAGTCCTGTGCCTTCAGCTTACTATATATCCTTCCTTAAGCCCGGCCTTTTCACGAACTCTTATTCAGCCCTCAAAACTTCGTTCAAATATCACCTTCACGGACCTTCTGATCTGTGTCGAATACCTGTTTACTGGGTTCTGACACCACACGCTGCTGTGGTGTACCCCAATATTCTTCACACCACATCTAGACATTCCTTATGTTACCGGCGGAGGGTGTCCAGGTTCTTGGCGTTTTGAATAAGCAATTGGACAAAACGCACAAACAAAGCAAGGAAAGAATGAAGCAACAAAAGTAGAGATTTATTGAAAATGAAAGTACACTCCAAACAATGGGAGAAGCCCAAGCATAGGGGCTCAAGAGCCTGGTTACAGAATTTTCTGGGGTTTAAATACCCTCTAGAGGTTTCCCATTGGCCGCTTGGTGTACACCTCATGCAAATGAAGTAATGGCCCACAATCAGTCGGACTGGCGGTGGAAATAAGTTACACTCCTATGCAAACGTCTGACTGGTTGTGGAAAGCAACCAATCAGAGGTTGAAGCCAAGTTACAAAGTTAGGCTCCTATGCAAATGTCTGATTGGTCGTGAAAAGCAACCAATCAGGGGTATTTTGAATTTTCCATCTGCCACTCAGAAAAGTGGGGAGGGGTTGCAGAGAGAGTAGCCTCTGGTCCTTTTATAATTTAGGTGTGGAAAGTTGAGATTTTCTTTTTGATTTAGTTTTAGAAAGTCAGCATGAATCAGCCTTAGGTTCCCTGCCTCCAGACCCCACTCTCCTGCCTCACTTACTTTTCTAATTTCTTCTCTAAATGATGCTTCTTGAGGGTAGACACCAAATCTTCATCATCTCAGGCCATAGTACAACATATATCATGAAGCAGATACCTGGGAAGATGTAGTTTGTGAATCAATGAGGTAAGAAACAAATGACAGGCCGGGCGCGGTGGCTCAAGCCTGTAATCCCAGCACTTTGGGAGGCC
>NW_012103920.1:4698192-4705197 GCF_000951045.1 Mandrillus leucophaeus
GTCTTGAACTCCTGACCTCAAGGGATCCACCCGCCTCAGCCTCCCAAAGTGCTGGGATTACAGGCATGAGGCACTGTGTCCAGCCAGATTTTTTGTTCGTTTTTGAGATGGAGTCTCACTCTGTTGCCCAGGCTGGGGTGCAGTGGAGATCTTGGCTCACTTCAACCTGTGCCTCCCAGGTTCAAGTGATTTTCCTGCCTCAGCTTCCTGAGTAACTGGAATTACAGGCATGAGCCACCATGCCAGCCAATTTTTGTATTATTAGTAGAGACGGGGTCTCACCAGGTTGGCCTGGCTGATCTTGAACTCCTGACCTCAAGCAATCAGCCCGCTTCAGCCTCCCAAAATGATGGGATTACAGGCATGAGCCACCGTGCCTGGCCAGTATCTTGCATTTTTATTTGCTAAACAGGGCAAGGCTAAGGAGTCAGTAAATGCTTTCTGTTACAGGATTATAATAAAGATTCTAGGCTTTGTGAGATAAATGGTCTCTGTGGTAACTACTCACTCCCCCACTGCAGTGTGAAGCAGCACTACGCAGTTCCTAAACTAACAGGCATGACTGTGTTTCAGTAAAACTTTATTTATAAAAACAAGTGGCTGGCTGGACAGGGACTTTGCTGGCCACTGACCTAGTGGATCATCATGGTGCACTCCGCTTAGGAGACCTATGGCCTGTAAGAGAAAGGCTTGTATTTGCACAATTCTCCAACAATGTGACATAGTGAAAAAATAAACTCTTGTTTTTTCTATGAGGGTTGCAGGTGGGGGCTGGTGAGTAGACAAAGGATGATAATGGCAACTCTTTTCATTACAGGAGTTACAAAAGGAGCAAAAACATCTCTAAGACACACACGTGCATGCACACACACACACACAGAGTGCTGTAACCAAGATATCCACCAGGGTGGACCTGCATTTGGTGTGTCAAATTGAATGCTTCCCTTGCCCCAATTACTAGCGCTTCAATCGGCCAACTGGCAGCCATAACAACACATTAACCTTTTTGCCAAATCAATTTCACCAAGTCCCCTTCCAGCACTAAGAGAAATTAAACGGCGCCCCTACGCCTGAAACGCAAGTGTACTCTGCACACGGCACACTGTGGAATCCCCCTCTGCACCTGGAACTCTGAATTCTGGCTCCTAAACAGGGGTCTTCTCGTGGTCAGAGGGCAATGGAAATCGGTTTTCTAGGGCTGTCTCTCCCCTCCCTTCTGCAGCCAGCTAGGGTACAAAGGTCCAAGCCAAAGGACGCTGCCAACGCTATTAGCAGAGCCATCTTCACAAATCACATCGGCATTTGCTCTGCTTCAAGAGAGGCTGCTTGATTTAACTTTCAGGAGTCCCCCGATGGGTAATTTCACTTAGAAGCACAGAGGACAGCGCAGCCAGCCATCTGAGTCACGTCAGCGTTGTAAGCACGCCTGAAGACTCCAGCCCTTCCTGAGCCCCATTTCTTCAACTTTAGGCTGATGGTGTTGGGACTTGCTTTCTAAGAAGTGGAGTTTTCAGGAGATGCAATTATTTTCAAACTCAGCAGTGCTAGATGGCATGGGGGCGAATGCAGAGAAGGGACTAAAGCAGGGCAGGGGGCAAAGGTGGCCACAGTGGGGTCAGTTAGGTGGTCAGATGTGGTGACAGCAGGAGGCACACCACGAGGCTTGACTCCTGAGGCAATGTCTCCATGGGTGAGATAATTTGGAGAGAGTAAGTTGACTGAGTTCTACGCATGTATGCATCCTAAGAATAATAAACGCACAATTCTCCGACCCAGATTATTCAGAAACATATTTCCTGCTTTTTCTTCCATAAAAAGGAATATCTGTTTTGTGGGTTTTTTGTTTGTTTGTTTTTTGAGATGGAATCTCTCCCTGTTGCCCAGGCTGGAGTGCAATGGTACGATCTCGGCTCACTGCAACCTCTGCCTCCCAGGTTCAAGCAATTCTCCTGCCTCAGCCTCCGGAGTAGCTGGGATTACAGGCATGCAACATGAAGCCCAGCTAATTTTTGTATTTTTCGTAGATATGGGGTTTCTCCATGTTGGCCTGGCTGGTCTCGAAGTCCTGACCTCAGGTGATTTAACTACCTCAACCTCCCAAAGTCCTGGATTACAGGCGTGAGCCACCATGCACAGCCAAGGAATTTCTTTATACTCAGCCCAGCCCTCTTCTCACCGGCCTATCGTCACCCAACCCAATTCCACAATCCCTTTCCTAGAGCTGGGAGGAACCAAAGATAGGTAGTGTGCCTTCTGAAAGCACATGACATCCAATCACCGTTGGGTGCCTCAAAAATTTTTGGCTAAACATAATCCTAATGCCCTCTGCTGCAAGTGTTAGGAAGGTGTGGGCACCAAAACCCAGTATGACCATCTTGCTTTGACCAAGCTGAATAAGCATCCTCCTATGAACCACCAAGAACATGGCCTTCAGGATCACACTTTCATTTGGGAAACACAATTTCAGCCAGGTACTTAAGAATCCAGAGGAAAAGTCACGGTCCTAGCTCTGGGGAGGTCACAGTGTGACTCAGAAGTCACTCAGAGTTTACCATTGGCCTGCTGCAAGCTTCCTGTGACTTTGCAGCTATGGAGCACAGTAAGGAACCCTGTACTTCATTACGGTGGCAGAAGAAGTCTATCTAACCAGGAAACCATGTCTTCTAGTTGTTGAATTCTATCCCATCACCTATATCTTCCTAGGGCGAGGACTAAATTGGCAGCATGAGAGGTTGCATTTAGGGGACCCCAGCAATGAGGGCAAAGAATCATCACTACTCCAGTGGGTACAAAAATATGAAGAATGGAACATGGCTTAAGGGACAATCTTTATCCACCTCCTACCTCTTAATATTAGGACAGGAGAGTGTGGCTTTGTGGTCGGGGCACTGGCTCTAGGGTTGCACAGCCCTGGTCTAACAAGCTGCAGCCTCTGTCCACAGTCACATCTGTCAAATGGGCAGAGTCTCCCCTGACCCACCTCCTACACATCCCAGCCAGGAGAAGCAAATGCAATCAAGGAAATGAGGATGATTTAAAACCCACAAGCATAACAAAAATATGAATGGCTGTTCAGGGACTAGACAATCCAGCGTTGTTTTGAGCAAGCATGCACTCATCTAATAAAAGTGAGAAAAATACAGATATATTTGTATTTTAATATATGCCAATAGTCCCAAAGCAGTGGAAGTCTCATTATTTCAAAATTCTCTTTTTATATCGTGACACTTCATTGGCCAACTGATGCCAGATTTTCATTTGTAAAACCCAGCGTCATACACAGGGAGAATCTTCATATGGCATATCACACATAAATACTGATTTTATGTCTAATTATTACCATACTGAAAAAGCAATCATCGTGATGACTCTGTTTCACCCAGAGACAAGAGCACACCTAATACATAATATTAGAAAGGGGAAAAATTATCTACTCAACTCCAGCAGCTCCTGAAATCTTAAAATAACTGCAGTCTCCTCTCAGTAACAACCTGCTGAACTTTTATGAGTCAGACACACACAAGGGCTTAAAAAAATGTCACTTGTACCTAATAGAACTGTTTTTCAGGAAGACGTAACTAGGAACTCTAACTTTCTGAAGTTGGCAGCTGCCACTTAGAAGCCCACCTTGAGTTGCTTCAGGCCACAGAAGCCAGCCGGGCTCTGACAGCGAAGCCTCTGTTATGTTTAAAACGCATGAACTCCTTTCTCTTGGAACGGGGAAAAATGATTAAAACAATAAATACTGATATAGGGAAATGATGGACTGGGAACTCATGGCCTTTGGAAGGGACTGGTGAGGGAACAGAGTGGCCCAGGGACAAACCACCCAGGACGCACTCCAGAGTTTACAGGCTTCTCTTCTGCAAACACTCTGTAGAAGTTTCTGCCAGATGGAAATCAGGTGAGGAAGAAAAAAATGGGACTCAGCAAAGGACCACGATATCATCTATGATACCTACACTCTTATACCCCTTTTCTCCTTTTAATATAACCCTGTAACCTGGGAGCTAAACTATGAGGGCACAAAGGCATAAGAATGGTACAATGGATTTTGGGAACTCAGGGAGAAGGGTAGGAGTGGGGTGAGGAATAAAAGACTACACACTGGCTACAGTGTACACTGCCCGGGAGATGGGTACATCAAAATCTCAGAACTCATCACTAAAGAACTTATTCATGTAACCAAACATCACCTGTTCCTCTCAAACCTAATAAACAAATACACACACACACACACACACACACACAGACACACACATATATATATAGTTGGGCATGGTGGCTCACACCTGTAATCCCGGCACTTTGGTAGTCTGAGGCAGGCAGATCATCTGAGGTCAGAAGTTTGACACCAGCCTGATCAACATGGTGAAACCCCTTCTGTACTAAAATACACACACACACACACACACACACACACACACACACAAATTAGCAGAGTGTGGTGACAGGCGCTTGTAATTCCAGCTACCCAGGAGGCTGAGGCAGGAAAATAGCTTGAACGTGGCAGGTGGAGGTTGCAGTGAGCCAAGATAGCGCCAGCGCATTCCAGCCTGGGTGACAAGAGTGAGACTCTGTCTCAAATAAATAAATAAATAAATAGTAACAATAAAGACAGATGAGCATGGAAGGACCAAAAAAACATACATATAACCTACTAAATGTAATTACTTCAAGGGCATCACTCATCACTCTGCAAAGCTAGTCTCTTCATTGAAATCTGTTTTTCACAGGCTTCTGTAACTAAGGCAATAATGCAATATACAGTAGCTATATGAAAACCATTGAGGGTTGGGCACAGTGGCTCATGCCTATAATCCCAGCACTTGGGAGGCTCAGAAATGGGAATTGTATGAGCCCAGGAGTTTGAGACCAGCCAGGGCAAGATGGTGAGACCCAGTGATGACAAAAAATAATTTTTTTTTTTTTTTTGAGATGGAGTCTCACTCTGTCACCCAGGCTGAAGTGCAGTGGCTGGATCTCCACTCACTGCAAGCTCCACCTCCCGGGTTCACACCATTCTCCTGCCTCAGCCTCCCAAGTTGCTGGGACTACAGGTGCCTGCCACCATGCCCGGCTAATTTTTTTTTTTTTTTTTGTATTTTTAGTAGAGACGGGGTTTCACCATGTTAGCCAGGATGGTCTCAATCGCCTGACCTCGTGATCCGCCTGCCTCAGCCTCCCAAAGTGCTGGGATTACAGGTGTGAGCCACCGCGCCTGGCCAAAAATTTGTAAAAATTAAATAGTCAGATGTGGAGGCACGCGCCTGTAGTCTCCTCCCTGCTCAGGAAGTTGACGTGGAAGGATCTCTTCAGCCCAGGAGTTTGAGACTGCAATGAGCTAATATCACGCCACTGCCCTGCAGCCTGGGTGAAAGAGACAGACCCTATCTCAATAAAACAAAGAGAAGAGAAGAGAAGAGAAGAGAAGAGAAGAGAACAGAAGAGAAGAGAAGAGAAGAGAACAGAAGAGAAGAGAAGAGAAGAGAAGAGAAGAGAACAGAAGAGAAGATAGAAGAAAAGATTGTGTGCTATGGATACTCATGAATTTGATGATATGTTTGTTGTCACATGTGAGACTATGAGACACCAACGGTGGTCAGGAGAGAGCACAGGTGACTTTGGGAAGCAGCAGAAGCTGTCAGTGGCCTGGTCAGATCTCCTTTTAGCAGCTGCTGTGCCGTTTCCTAGCTTTTGTGACCTTCTCTGGAAAATTTCCCTTTGCTGGCATCCTTGTCCACCTTGCCCAAGACATCTGGCAAGATACAGCCCCCATGAGGATAGCCTATGACTGCCTGACATGAAGGTACCACAGCCTCGCCTTCTGGCCTCAAGTAGGGCAAGTTTGAGGTGTGATTTTTATTCCAGAGCCCCCCAAGGATAAAGCTGAAGCCAGACTTCACTTGAGACCACATCTTCTCTTGACTTCTGTCTCCTTTCCTATGTTGTTTTCCTCACCTGTCACACGTTTGTCCCAAGAACATTCCCTTGATAAAGCAAGCGAAGTCAAATCCCTGTCTCCGTCTCTAGTCTGGACCACTCAACAAAACACTGTTGAGACAGTCAACAGATGCTAGAATCACTTGAGGTGGTACACTAGTTTTCTCGCAGGCAAGCTGGGGAGGCCCCTCTATTCGGAGGTGAGAGAAAGAGAACAATGGGTACAGGGTTTCTGGGTAGACAAGAAGGGACTCAGATCCCCGGCCCAGTTGCAGGACAGTCATTTGCATAGATTGTATCCAGAGAGCAGAAAGGTGTGGAGCCTCCTACGACTCAAAGGGCCTTGACCAGATCCTGCACCTAAAGCAAGGCAGGGGGCAGGGGCCTTTAGTCAACAACACTCTAAAGTTAGAGACCATTGGTGCCATCATGACATAGAACCAGTACTGGAGTCAGGCATCACGGTGGCCATGGCGACTCCAGGAGAAGATGAAGAGGCCAGTACCAGGGAAAAGAACTGTCTGCTCTCTCCTCATGTACAGGGCAGGCCCATGCCTGCAGACACAAAAAGGTGACTTGTGCAGATGTGCTCTGAGCATCTGTGTGGCTAAGTATAAAACAGGAACACTCAGAGTTAACACTGGCATAAGTCCTAGAGTTGAAGCATGTCAAAACAGGATCTTGCCTTTGTATTAGTCAGGGTTCTCCAGAGAATCAGAACCATATTATTTTGTGTGTGTGTGTGTGTGTGTGTGTGTGTGTGTGATCTCTTATTGGTTCTGATTCTCTGGAGAACCCTGATGAACAATGGATTGATAGATAAAATAAGAAAAAGTCTCAAGATCCGCTGTAGGCAAGGTACAGAGCCAGGAAAACTGATGTGTAGTTTCAGTCCAACTCCAGCAAGATCAAAATCCAAGAAGAGTTGACGCTTCAGTTCAAGTCTGAAGGCAGGAAAAGACTGATGTCAGGCCGGGCGTGGTGGCTCACGCCTGTAATCCCAGCACTTTGGGAGGCCAAGGCAGGTGGATCACCTGAGGTCAGGAGTTCGAGACCAGCCTG
>NW_012103920.1:4707112-4708170 GCF_000951045.1 Mandrillus leucophaeus
TGCAAATCAGAAGTATCTAACTAGAATTTAATACTACTCTTTTGCTTTAGTTTTCATTTTACGTATGTGTGTATGAATAGATGGATGGATGGATGCTTTATTTAGGTTTTCTTTTTTTTTAGACGGGATCTTACTTCAACACCCAGGCCAGAGTGCAGTGGCATGATTATGACTCACTGGAGCCTTGGCTACCTGGGTGCAGAGGATCCTCCCACCTCAGCCTCCCAAGTACCTGGGACCACAGGTGTGCCTCTATGCCAAGCTGTTTTATTTTTTGTGAGATGAGGTCTCTGTACATTGTCCAGGTTGGTCTCCAACTCCTGGACTCAAGGGATCTTCCTGCTTTGGCCTCCCAAAGTGCCGGGACAGCAGGCGTGATCCACTGTGCCTAGCCTAGTTGATTATTTTATTTACTTATTTATTTTTTGAGATGGAGCCTCACTCTGTCGCCCAGGCTGGAGTACAGTGGCGTGACCTCAGCTCACTGCAACCTCTACCTCCCGGGTTCAAGCCATTCTCCAGTCTCAGGCTACCGAGTAGCTGGCACTACAGGCACACACCACCATACCCAGCTAATTTTTTTTGTATTTTTAGTAGAGATGGGCTTTCACCATGTTGGCCAGGCTGGTCTCGATCTCCTGACCTTGTGATCCACCCACCACATCCTCCCAAAGTGCTGGGATTACAGGCATGAGCCACAATGCCCAGTCAGTGATTTTTTGAGGCAGGGTCTCACTCTGTTGCCTGGAGTGCAGTGGTATGACTATAGCTCACTGCAGCCTCAACCTCCTGGGCTCAAGGCATCCTCCCGCCTTGGCCTTCTGAGAAGCTGAGACTACAGACACACACCATTGCACCCAGCTAATTTATTATTTTTTGTAGAAACAGTGATCTCACTATGTTGCCCAGGCTGGCATTATATTTCTTTTCATGGATACTTTGTATGTATGGCAAATGATATCACTCTTCTATGTACTTTAGTATTACAGAACCTTCTTTATAAATAGCTGTACATAAAAAGATAAGTAAATTCGAACATAATTAAAAATGAATGATAT
>NW_012103920.1:4708745-4766235 GCF_000951045.1 Mandrillus leucophaeus
GAATTTGAATATGGCACCAAGGGCACAGTCAGCCTCTGCTTCACAGTGTTTAGAAGCTGGAATCATCTGAGGGCTCAGCTGTTCACTTCCTGCCTGATGACTGAAGCTGACTATGACTGGTGGCCTCAATTCCTCTCCATTTGGGCCTCTCAGGTCTTTCTACCTATGCTAGATTGAGCGTCCTCACAGCATGATGGCCAAATTCCAAGGGTAGCATCCCATGACTGAGAGACACAACCAGATGGAAGCCGCATCATCTTTTATGACCTAACTTCAGGAGTCTGCAGCGTCACTTGTACCATATTCTAATTAGTTTTAAGTAAGACAGTAAGGGAGGCCCAAATTCAACTTTTGGGGTTGCAGGTTCACAGCTGTAATCCCAGCACTTTTGGAGGCCACGGTAGAAGGATCATTTGAGGGCATGAGATTGAGGCTAGCCTCACCAACATAGCAAGACCCTTTCTCTACAAAAAGTTTATTATTATTAGTTTTTTTTTTAAAATTCGCTGGGCATGGTGGTACATACCTGCTGTCCCAACTACTCAGATGGTTGAGGCAGGAGGATCAATTGGGCCCAGGAGTTCAAGGCTGCAATGAGCTATGAAGGCACCACTGCACTCCAGCTTGGGCTATAAAGCAAGAACCTGTCTCTAAAAAAATAAAAAATAGGCACTGGGGAGTGATATTAGACTATAGTTTTTGTTGCATGTTATAAAACAACTGCAGAGTGGATTCATGGCAGGGAACTACTGCCCAGTCTGCACCCTGGCCTCATCTCCCTCTTCTGACGGCCTTTCCGCTCGATAATGATCATGGCGGTGCTTGATCATATACATGAGTTCTTGAATGCAAAGCTGAAGTGCTTCATGCCATCTATTCTGAATTTCAAGGTACTGATCTTCACAACTGAAAAAGTCCAAATAAACGAGGAGGAAGGTAAGAAAGGGATAGATAAGAAGGAATGAAAGGAAAAAGAAATTAACAAAGGGAAAAACGAAAGAACAGAGGCTTATATTCCTTTTCTTTGTAACAAGTCTATGTTGAAACACTGAAGATTCAAAGGGATCAGTGCTAGAAAGATTTCCCAAGGAGTTGTAGTATTAGTGTGCATCTTTGAAGTCAGGCAATCTATAAAAAGGTACAGAAATCGTTGAGGCTCCACCTGAAAAAGCAGAGGAATTGGCAGCTTCATGTGAGCCTGCCTCTGTGCTCTACATTCTTACCTCAGGTCTAAACTTGGACACATCACACTTCCATGTCAAATATCAGGTCCTATCTTTAATACAGATAATCAAATGTTAGCCACGGTCTCAGCTGCCCAAAAAGGGTTAGGACTCCCATGGCTTACACAGCCAAGTTACACCAGATTCACTCAAAAAACAAAAGCAAGCAATTTCCCACCCATGACACCAAATAAAGTCAACATTTTCTTAACTTAACACCAAACATAATGTGTTGGGTAATATGGTAACATCAATGTCAGCTGCTCTGCAGTTGATTTGATACTGCAAGTTGAGTTACTTTGTGAATGATAATAATTTGTTATACTGGGGGAACAAAGAAAGTGATCTGAAATTTTAAATCACTACTCAGTTTCGGCATCTCCTGTGGCTGCTAAGTTGCCAAGATTCCTGGTGGTTCCCTAACAGAAATGACTCTCCACATTCCAAGTGATAAGCCACAAGAGAAAATTACGTCACTTTTTTTTCCTAAAAGATTTATTTCTCCTGATGCTGGGTTGGTGGTTTACACCTGTAATCCCAGCACTTTGGGAGGATAAGGAGGGAGGATCACTTGATCCCAGGAGTTCGAGACCAGCCTGGGCAACATGGCAAGACCTTGTCTCTACTTAAAAAAAAAAAAAAAAAAAAAAATTGCCGGGCATGGTGGCATGTGCCTGTGGTCCCCAGCTACTTAGGAGGCTGAGGTGGGTGGATCATTTGAGCCCAGGGGGTTGAGGCTGCAGTGAGCCGAGATGGTGCCCTTGCACTCCAGCGTGAACAAGACTCTGTCTCAAAAAAACAAACAAACAGACAAACAAAAGATGTATTTCTCCTGGACTCACGTGAATGATGAGTCCTAGGAAACATCTTAGTTATAGAGCTGGTGTGCCTGGTACATCCCAGCACGTGGCTTATAAGAAAATGCTGGAAGGAAGGAAAGGGGAAGAAAAGGAAGGAGGCAGAGAGGGAAGGAGGGAAGGAAGGAGGAAAAAAGGATGGGAGGATAAAATCGAGGTACTAAGCTTGTTCATAAGATCATCCTGACATAGGCACTTTTTGGAAAGCAACTTGACCATAGGTAACCAGAGCTTTAAAATAAAATAGAACAAAACTTTATATTCTTGCCCAAGTAGTTTCATTCCCTAAAGCTAAGGAATCCTTAAGCATTTATAGTAAGGAGTAAAATGCCACCACCGCCATGTAGACAACTAAAAAATGGATATATCAAGGACACCATGTTATTTATCATATGAAACAACTGGAAGTAACACAAGCATGATGTCGCACGGTGGCAGGTTCGAGGGATGAGGAAACTATGAGCTTGGATTGCTCTGGATCTGGCATCACACTGTGTCTCTTTACATTCATAGTCTTGTTTAAACCTAAATAGACTCCTCTGGGTTTGGGATCACAGTGGTTTCACTATCAGGGAGGAAGTATTGCACAGCAGACTCAGGCATCTAAACTGTAGGTTCAAATCCTGTTTCTGACCCTTAGCAGCTGAGGGACTTAGAGCAAAGCCCATTTGCGCTAGTTTGCTATGTTTGCTGTAACAAATTACCACAAACTGGGTGGCGACACACAACAGAAGCTTGTTCTTGTCCAGTTCCGGAAGCCAGAAATCCCAAATGAAGGAGTTAGCAGTACTGTGCTTGCTCCAGAGGCCCTGGAAGAGATCTTGCTGTGTCTCTTCCAGCACCTGATGGCTCCAGGCATATCTGAGCTTGTGGCTGCATAACGTCACCCTCTGCCTTTATCTTTGCATGGCCTCCTCCTCTTCTGTCTTTCTCAAATCTCCCTCTGACCTTCTCCCATAAGGATGCTTGCGTTCTACAAACGTACTTTTTCCAAGGAAGGGCATATCCATAGGTTACAGGACTTAGGATATGCATATATATATGTATATGTGTATATGTGTCTGTGTGTGTATATATATATATTTTGAGGCAGGGTCTTGCTCTGCATTCCCAGTCTGGAATGCAGTGGTACAATCATAGCTCACTACAGCCTCAATCTCCCAGGCTTAAGCAACCCTCCCACCTCAGCCTCCTAAGTAGCTGGGACAACAGGCATGCACCACCATGTCTGGCTAATTTTTTATTTTCTGTAGGGACAGAGTTTCACCACATTGGCCAGGCTGGTCTCAAATTCCTGAGCTCAAGCAATCCACCTGTCTCAGCCTTTCAAAGTGTTGGGATTGCAGGCATGAGCCACTGCACCCAGCAGGATGTCTTTCGGGATATCCTTGGTGAGGTGGGATATCTTTAGGTGGACGACCCTACAATCCACTACACTCTGGCTAAAGCCAATGCTTCTCACATAGGAAATAAAGTCCATCATAATCCTCTACCTCTCCACACAGTTGGAATGACTAAATTAGGTGATCTATGCATGGTTTGTTATTCTTGTGACCTCCATGTAACAAGGAGGAAACTGGAATACAAGGTTTAAGTGACATACCTAAGGTCCCACAGCGTGTTAGCAGCTGAGTGTAGACAAGGACACAATGACACTTAACTATCTTTACAAAGAAGATTGTTTTCCCCCTTGGAATCATAGGATGTGAAAACTGGAAAAGGCTGTACAGACCGTGTAGACCTGTGGTTGTCAAAGTGCAGTCAAGGGACCCTCAGGGCTGTCTCTGAGACCCTTCCAGAAGCTCTGTGAGGTCAAAGCTCTTTTCTTCAGAATGCTAAGGTGTCACTTGACTTCTTACTTGTATTCTTTTACAACAAGACAGTGGAGTTTTTCAGAGGCCATATGACGTGTGATATCACAAGAGACTGAATGCAGGAACAGAAGTGAGAATCGGGCTGTCTTCTAGGAGGCCAAGCATTGGAACAGAAATGTAGCACAACGCCACTTTTGTCTTTGTTTGAAAGTCTGGTTAAATTTCATAAAAATGTTATTCATGGCCAGGCATGGTGGCTCATGCCTATCATCCTAGCACTTTGGGAGGCCAAGCGGGGAGCATCACTTGAGCTCAGGAGTTCAGTATGAGACCAGCCTGGGCAACACAGTGGGACCCCATCTCTACACAAAATACAAAAATCAACTAGGTGTAGTGGCATGTGTCTGTAGTCCCAATTACTCAGGAGGCTGAGGCAGGAGAATCACTTGAACCCAGGAGGCTGAGGCTGCAGTGAGCTGTGACTGGGCCACTGCACTCCAGCTTGGGTGACAGAGTGAGATCCTTTCTCAAACAAAAAAAAAGGAAGGGAGGAAGGGAGGGAGGGAGGGAGGGAGTTATCTATGTTAACATGTAATATGTTTCTTATTTTTAAATGAATTAATAAAGAATTTGATTATTTCCATTTTAATTTCTAGTATGATAAACATCAGTAAAAATGACCCAGATAAACAAATGCTCTTTTGGGTCCTGGATAATTACTAAAAGTTTAGAGTCCCTACACCAAAATATCCGAGGAGCACTGATGTAGAGCAAGGCGGGCACACAGGTAGGACACACCCTCCCATTTCCTGTCTCACCACCAGGGAGACAAGGGGCTGACCTTTCCCATGGAGTCCAGTCCCAAGTCCAAAGTCCTCCCCACACAGCACTACTATTAACCTTTCTGTTGTTATTGAAAGAAGCTTGACTTAAGCCAAAAAGAATTTTAGGGAAAGATATGAAAGAGTTCACAGAATCGAAGGGAATGTTTCATGAACTAGAGCAGCAGTGCCAGGGCTCCCAGAGACTGGAACTCAGGACCCAGACGTAGCGTCCCTCCTCTCTCTCTCATCTCTGCTTTCACTGGGACTGGCTGTGGGCTGGGCAACATGTACCCTGGCGGTTCTGAGGCGACGTCTTCACATCACCAAGACCGGAGTACAATGGCAAAGGCATGCTGATGGGGAGCCTCACTTGGTCTGTTTTGTTTTGACATGGAGTCTTGCTCTGCCGCCCAGGCTGGATCTCATCTCACTGCAACCTCTGCCTCCCGGGTTGAAGTGATTCTCCTGCTCAGCCTCCTGAGCCGCTGGGATTACAGGCAAGTGTCACCAAACCCAGCTAATTTTTGTATTTCTAATAGAGACGGGATTTTACCATGTTGGCCAGGCTGGTCTCAAACTCCTGACCTCAAGTGATCTGCCCACCTTGGCCTCCCAAAGTGCTGGGATTATAGGTGTGAGCCACCGCGCCCCACTGAGCCTCGTTTTTTATATTCCATAGATGCAATCCGCATGGTCTGCCAGTGGCACTGGGACTGGCGATGCCACGTGCTGGAGTAAAGCAGCTTACACTATGGAAGATGTAGAGGGCCGCTCTTAGGAGAAGGGAAAAGCACACCGGGATGACCAAAAACACAAAAGCTCAGCACTGTGTGCAGACAGTCCTAACAGGTCAGAGCCAGCCACGGAAATGATACCCAGTGGCCATTTCAACTCCCAACCCACCTTCCCCCAACTCCCACTCTACAGATGAAGAAACTGAGAGTCCACTATTTCCACAGAGCTATTCTGGACTCTACCTCCTCACTGCCCCACGCCACCCCTACCAGAGGGAAATTCAACCACAGCATGCCCTGGCAAAAAACACAACCTAGGGCTTTATTTGCTCAAATAAATTGTTTAGCTGGCTCCCTTCCTCCATTAAGTTATCTACCATCCCATGGCAGAACAAAAATCACTACTGTGTGTTGAATTAAGATAGGCTGGGTGCAGTGGTTCACGCCTGTAATCTTAACATTTTGGGAGGCTGAGGCAGGAGAATCCCTTGAAGCGAGGAGTTTGAAACCAGCCTGGCCAACACAGGGAGACACCCCCCGCCCCATCTCCACAAATAATTTAAAAACTAGCCAGGTGTGGTAGTGCATACCTGTGGTCCCACCTACCTGGGAGGCTGAGGTGGAAGGATCACTTGACCCCAGGAGGTTAAGCCTGCAATGAACCATGATCGTGCCACCTCACTCCAGCCTGGGTGACAAAGCAAGACTGTGTCTCCAAAAAAAAAGGGGGAGAGAGAGAGAGAGAGAGAAAGAGAGAAAGAGAGAGAAAGAGAGAGAGACAGAAAGAGAAAGAGAGAGAGAGAGAGAGAGAGAGAGAGAGAGAAAGAGAGAAAGAGAGCAAGAGAGAGGGAGAGAGAGAGAGGAGGGGAAAGGAGGAGGAGTAAAAGAAAGAAGAAAGAAGAAGGAGAAGAAGAAGGAGAAGAAGGAGGAGGAAAAGGAGAAGGAGGAAGAGAAGAAGAAAGAAAAGAAAAGAAGGGAAGAGGAAAGAAAAGGAAAGGAGAAAGGACAAAGAAAGGAGAAAAAAAGAAAAGAAAAGGAATAGGGACAGAAAGACACAGTGTGAATGACATGCAGTGACAAAGGCAGATTGGAGTGCAGCACCTACAAGCCAAGGAACACCAAGCACTGCCCACAATGCCAGAAGCTGAGACAAAGGCACGGATCAGATCATCCTGGAGCCTTCAGACAGAGCATGGCTCTGCCGACACCTTGATTTTGGACTTCTCACTTTCAGAACTGTGAGACCATACATTCCTGTTGTTTTAAGCCATCACCCCTAAGAAACCAATTTTATTAGTTTGTTTTCATGCTGCTGATAAAGACATACCAAACTATGGGAGGCTGAGGCGGGCAGATCACCTGAGGTCAGGAGTTTGAGACCAGCTTGACCAACAGGGTGAAACCCTGTTTATACTAAAAATATAAAATTAGCTGGGTGTGGTGGCACATGCCTGTAATCCCAGCTACTTGGGAGGCTGAGGTAAGAGAATTGCTTAAATCTGGGAGGTGGAGGTTGCAGCGAGCTGAGATTGTGCCACTGCACTCCGGCCTAGACAACAAGAGTGAAATTCTGTCTCAAAAAAAAAAAAAAAAAAAAAAAAAAAAAAAAAAAAAAGGAAAAAAAAGACATACCTGAGACTGGGTAATTTATAAAGAAAAAGAAGTTGAATGGACTCACAATTTCACATGGCTGGGGAGGCCTCACAATCATGGTGGAAAGGGAAAGGCATGTCTTACATGGCAGTAGGCAAAAGAAAATGATAGCCAAGTGAAAGGGGTTTCCTCCTTATAAAACCATCAGATCTCATGAGACTCATTCACTACTACAAGAACAGTATGGGGGAAACTGCCCCCCATGATTCAATATTCTCCCACCCGGTCCCTCCCACAACGTATGGGAATTATGGGAGCTACAATTCAATATAAGATTTGGGTGGGGACAGAGCCAAAACATATCACCAATAAAGTGCATTAATGCAACAAGCACCTGTAAAAATACCTACTATGTACCTGGAATCACAACTAGGTGCTCAGCCTCCAGAGACGCAAGGAAAAACAAAGCAATACAGTTACCCTTGAGGAACTCTTAGAGATAAGAATCAGATGGAGTTATGTCTGAAAAACTCCACACACAAAAAACACTTCATCAAATCATCAAATCACTGCTCCCCAGAAAATGTCTCCTTGAGAGTTCAGGAGATGGTTAATATTTATTCAGAGCTTACAGAGTGTGAGCTTCAGTCTCAAGGGTGATGAGATGATTTTGATGTAAACTGAGAGAGAACTGCACGGAAATGCTTTCCTAGCTCTGTGGATTTTTGTCAATGCACTAGAGGACTTCACATAACTGGGTCCATGTCCCCAAATTCCACTCCTAAATAATGTAAGGACTGTAAATAATGGACTGTAATAATGTCGATAAAGAACTATAATATTATCAGTAACTGTAAACATTTATTATAATGATGATGCAATATGCTTACAGCCAGGGGGTGCAATGTGCTAAAAACCATTTACCTTATCTTCTTCTGGAATAAGGAAAAGCATGAATGAAGGAAAAAAATTATTTTAGGAGTTGTTGCTAAAAGTTACATCAATGAAAACTCTGTTTTACGCAAGTTAATCTCAGACATAATGAATTCAACTACTACATTTTACCAAATGGGGCTTTTTCATTGCTGGTAACCAGAGGCCCCAGAAGACTGCTCAACCAGTGACAGGTACTCACTATAATTTAATTATAGGTTATAAATGAAGGGGTGAGATCTGAACCAGCATGTGGCAAAGACTGGCTAAACAGTCACTACTCCCATTTTCCTCCTCATCCTGCACATCCTGAATTTTTGCCAAGGGAAAGAGGCTGGATCTGAGGTATGCTGCTTCCAGTTCTGGCCCAGAAAACATGTACTACATGTATCCTCTCCCTCTGCATCCTCTCCTGCTCCTGCTGAACCTGAATCAGAGGGTACCATGGAGGCCACGGGGGGACGGATGGTGAAACCACTGGGCAGGTGAAGTCTAGGTCCTGAAAGAACCCAAACTAGACTGTCTTTGGGGCTATAAACAAAGCCTCATTTTTTACAGATTAAATGTGAAATCACTGAAATTTGGGGGTTATCTGTTACATCAACTGCTCAGTCTGAGTGATACAAGAACAAGAAGCAAGTTCCATTTGTGACCTTGGCAGAGGTGGGAATGCAATAAACAACTGTCAGGAGCGCACCCAGAGAGCACTCCAATGGCCGAATTAGTAGAAAGGCTTCTGACATTACAGGATGTTCTCAAAATCCCTGAGAGGTAGAAAAGAAGGCTGGGAATCAAGGTAGAAGTAGTGTGGGGGTTGGGGATAGGGAAGCATGAAAAGAAGATGAGGCTGGAAGGAAACATGCAGATAAGAACAAGGAAGCAGACTTCTACTGTGGCTTCGGTTCACTTATAATAATAGCCTGGCACCATCAGGGCATCTTGTGGTCACCCCGCCTTCTCTTGCCTCACTTCTCATAGGGGAATGCTCTTTAGCAAAAGCCATGTTGACAAACACTGACTCCAAAGGCAAGTGACCATGCTTCATGATGCTGGGACTTTTCAAAAGCTTCCCAGTTGATTCTAATATGTTGCAGTGGCATAAACTTACAATATAAAGAAGAAAATAAATGTTCTGTAGCTGCTAAGAAAGCCTGACAATCAGAGGGAAATGTTCTATTAGTGAACACCAGTGGTAGGCCAGCAGTTGACTGGATGGTCTTTCAGTTTTACTGAACAAGCTTTAATGTAGTTTAATCCTGGTACTCACCATTCCTGGCTTCCTCGCATCATTTTCTTTTTTGAGACAGAATCTTGCTCTGTCACCCAGGTTGGAGTGCCTCAGTGTGATCATGGCTCACTGCAGCCTCAAACTCCTGGGCTCGAGCAATCTTCCTGCCTCAGCCTCCCAAGTAGGTGGGACTACAAGCATGAGCCACCGCACCTGGCTAATTTTTATACTTTTTGCAGAGATAAGGTTTTCACTGTGTTGCCCAGGCTGATCTCAAACTCCTGGGCTCAAGCAATCCTCCTGCCTTGGCCTCCTAAAGTGCTGAGATTACAGGCATGAGCCACCACCCAGCACTTCACATGATCTTCTATTCCTTTATTTAGAGGGAAAAAACAAAGCAATCAAACTATAGTTCCTTTAAATCACACTCCAGTTACATCCCTCTTCTACTCTTGTTAGTCTTTCCAATATACCTACCAGGGGATAAGCCCACATAGTCATCAGACATATACTGCAGCTACTGGAGAGGCAGAAAAACTCCTCGCTTTGTACTCTTACTGAAGTCCATGAAATAAAATACAATCATTATCACAACAGATGCCACTACTTACTGGATGCTTCCTATGTGACAGGAACTATGCCAAGTACTTGACAACTGCTGTTTAGTTCATACAGTCACTTTTCAGCTATTTTCTCCATCATTTAATCTTCAAACACTCCCATGAGTTAGATACCACGATCTCCATTTTACAGATGAGAAAACTGAGACCAAGAGCCTTGAGTAAAGTTGCCCAAAGTCACATCAGACAACTAGTACGTGCCAGAGCTAGGACTGAACCCCAAGTCTATCTGACCCCGGAGTCAGTGGCCATAACTACTACAGGAGCTGTGGTCATTGTGCCTTGGTATCCTCTACTGGATAGACAGGGACTGAGTCATGTGCTGGTCATTTCCTTGGTCTCCTTTGGGACTGGAATGTCATAATCATGACCTTAATCAAGGCATGTAAAGCAAAACATAATACAGTCAAAGTCTTAGCTTTTTGATTTAAAAAAAAGTATTAATATTCAACTACCACCTTCTAGGGAAAAAGAAAGTGCCTGGATGCTAATTTAATACTTTACATACAAGGCTCCTTAACGGGCAAAAAGGAGCAAAGGAAAGTCACATTTACACAGTCGGGTTTCCTGAGACTGTGACGTTATCGACAGTTCCAGCTCCTACGCACGTGTGCATTTGCTCTACTTGCCTATTCATTTGGACAAAACTTTGGGCCTCTTTATTTGTAGGAAAGGAAGTTGGGAGGTGTCTTTGGAGCACCTGCTGTGTGCCTAGCCCTGTGTATACAATCTCTCATTTCATTCGATCCCTAGAGAAACTCTGTGAGGATCTATTGGTCACTCAATATTTTCCAGAGGCTCAGGGAGGTCAATTTATTTCTCTAAGGTCACACAGCCAGTGACGGAGGAATCAGATTTCAAAGCACATGTCCTACTTTATAAAAAATATTTCTAACACAAGTGGTTCAGGCTGCCCTAGACTTACCACTGGTGACTTCTAAAGAAGAGAAAATACTCTGGTTCCTCCCAGCCCCCGCCCTGCCACCACCAATAGAGTTTCTGTCTGATGGCTGAACACTTTAGAGAACAGTTTGTCTGACAGCTGAATACTCTCCAGCCGGCAATATCGTCATACGATAATAATAACTGTTGTCACTACACAGATTTTGAAATACAGACCTAAAAATTAAACAGTAAATGTAAATGATATTATGATATCTTTAAAACCTGAAGAAGAAAAGGGGGAAATAGAATAATGGAAAGAAATTGTTCATCACCTTCATCATGAAAGACTACTTTTTTTCTTAGACATGGGGCATATAAATTAAAGATTAGAAAGCATAATGGCCTATAATATATTTACGGCACTTGCCAATTGTGGGACATATCCCACGTGGTACCCAAATCATGAAGAACACTTTATGGAGCTTCTGGGCTAAGATATTTGTATAAATATATATCTACAAGTGATCACCAATAAACCATCTCAATCTTACAGACTAATAAGATGCAGGAGTTGGCAACAGTAAATTCACCAGCTGAAAGGCAATCCTCCGGGCACTGTCTTGATTAGCGCCGCCTTGGCTCTCCTGCTGATGGAGAAGAGCTCTTGGTTTCGTCTTGAGGATGGGGGAGGAACTTTTGGTTAGGACCAAATTATTTTTAATCCATCTTTGTGGCTCCTGTTTAAACAGCTGCTTATTCTCTCCCCAAGAAATTATCTAATGCGCTTTTGGAGGAAGCCACTTGGGCACTGCTTGTATAATAAGAGTTTGAGAATAACCCTAAATTCTAGAAGAGACAAGCAGAGACTTGTGGAAATTTATAGTGTAAACCAAGCTTTCAGAACCATAAAACTTGGGTGTTTTCTGTTATATAGTCAGAGCCTCATATTCAATTCAAGGGTCAAGAATTTGAAACACTGGCAGGTTTCCTAGGACAAATATGGTGGTGTGAAATCCTAAACATTTGGATCTATCTCCCAAAGACACATTATAATATAAAACCCAGAGAGACAGTAACTGGTTCCTAAGGATTTTTCCAGAAGAAAAGTGTCATTAAAAAAAAAAAAGAAAGAAAAAATATAACATTGCAAATTGCGAATTTCAAAATATAAAATGATGTGTAAGTTTTCAGATTTCGTGTTAACAGATATGACCATCGGCAAACAAAATTTCTTGTGAGAAGAAAGAAAAATAATTTAGAAAGATCTATATACCTGTCATGTTCAGATGATTAAGATTCCCTTGTTTCACACACACACACACATAATCTTCAAGTCTATCAGACAAATCACAGTGGGCCTTAAGTCTTACTGGTGGAGCCTAAAAGAAGCACATCAATTTTCAAACACTAACCATTTAAAATTAGGACAAGAAGGAATATTGTCAGGAAGACCAAGAAGCAAGAGTGAGGCATTTCAACTTGCAGAATAACAATACGATTAAATTGAAAGAGTTGTTTTCTGAACACAGTCATTTTATAAAATGTACAGTAACGCTTTTATATGTAAATTACCTAAACTGAAAAAAACCTTTCACTTTAAATTGAATTGAGACTAGCTTAGAGTAGAACACTGCTGAAAACGTGCTTAAAATGAATAAAACTGCAAAGGGAAACAAAAAATATTCTGCAGAAAAATACTGCCAATAAATGCCGGGTTTTCTTTCTTTCCCTTCATTTATTTGTTTGTTTTGTTTTTGACTGGTGTTTCTTATAATAAGAGAAAAGATAATACCCCCGGTTACAAATTCATTCTTAACTTAATGCAGCTTAAAGCTAAGTGAAATTTTCCATTTGGTAAATTACAAATGTAACTAATATACTTCAGAGGAACTAAGTATATATGAAAATTCATAAACCAGTATAAGATAGAGCAATCTAACTTGCCTGACTAACTTATTCAAAATGCTTGTCCAAAGCACTGAGGGGTCTCTTTCCTTTTAAAATAATCTTAAAATCTCCCTTCTCCTTCTTAATTAACAATACACACATCTCCCATTTACTGGCATTTCATGTAGACACTCCTCCTTCGAGGGCCGTCATACTATTTCATGACTTTTTCAGTGCACATGCGACTGTCCACCCAACACTGTGCATTCCTTTAAGGCAAACTTTTGATTTTTGTTCCTTCTTGGATCCCGTATCACCCGATAGAAGATTTAGCAAACGGTGGTCTCACAGGCGGAAGGAGCGGGGATGGTTAATGGGGCTTTCACAGGGAAGTCTCCCCAGAGGAACCGTTCAGCCATGGTCACCCATTTTGTGTGGAAGGCCGTGTGCCAGGCTGTGTGCTAAACACATTACCTGCACTGACTATCCGTGTGATCAGGTTGAGGCAAGAAGACTGGCTTTGGGAGGAAAGCGATCACCACAATCACACAGATGATACATGATGGGCTTAGATTTGAAACCAGGTGTGCCACACGGGAGGCTCATAGTCTTCATCAATATCCTTTAGCTCCGTTGGAAATAAGTTCAGCTTGTCCATTCACTCACCTAAACCGCCTGCTACCCAGAGTGCCTAGTATCTTACAGACTCAAAAAAATGTGAATGAGTGATTAGTGCAGATTATTTCAAAAGAGCCCCAGAAGCCATTTTCTTTAGGTCATGAGTCAGCTCCATCCACTCCTCCCCCATTCTTCACCTTTACCTTCTCAGTCATATCCATGCCTTTCTTCATGTCTCCTCCATAGGAACCAACAGAATAATTCCTGGCATATATTAAGTGTCTCAATAAACATGTGTCACCTAAATGAATACTTCCTTTAAAAAACAATCCTTCAGAAACACTGGAAGTCTCCTAAGCTAGCTATATAGTGTCTCACTATGTTGTCCAGGCTGGAGTGCTGTAGTATGATCATAGCTCAGTGCAGTCTCAAAATCCTGGGCTCAAGGGATCCTCCCACGTCAGCCTCCAGAGTACCTGGGATTACAGGCATGGACCACCCGTGCTGGACTCAGCGTACTAATTTTTTAAAAGAAAAATTTTTCTGACTAGCAAATTCATTTTTGTTAAACATGTTTTCTACTCACATGTGGGAAACAGAACCCTTCTATTCAGTGATAAAGCTTGGCTCCAACTCTGAAGTGAGCAAAAAAGCATTAAATTCATTTAACTCCAAATACTGTAAAAACCCAACGATAACTTCTGAGCTAGTCGTTTTTTGAAATTTTTTTGGCACCACAATAATTCTTTTATGATGGTATCCAGTGAGAATCCCTCATGGAATTTTCTCTTAACATGGAAATGCATATGGCCTCTGTGGTACAACAGCTGTGTAACTACATAATTGCTTACAAATGTGCAAAATAAGTACCCAAACCAATAAAAAATAATAACTTGGGCATCCATAAAAAAGAGATACTATAAACATGCAATGGCCCATACTTTCTCTATAAATAACCGTTGAGGCAAAAATACAACCACCAAAACCCCTTATTTGAAATCCCCTTCCATAAAGCAAATAACGTTTGCAGTCTGGCAGGCTAACACCATTGTGCTTTCCCAAGCAAAAATGCTTTTTTATTAACATTTATCATTTAGGCGCCATTAAAGTAACTGCAGTAAAAGTGAATCCATTTACAATAAGACACTTGTGGTAGGTCCACTATGTTGTGAATAGGTTTCAAACCAGCACACAGCTCCTTCCTCATCACCAAAGAGGTGGGAAAGACAGAGGGAAATATAAATAGGAGGAAGGAGAAAAACCAGAGGGGATCCTTCTAAATACGTTCCCACCTACCATCCATCCTAATCCTCGATTAGATCCATCAGAGTCCAACCCAAAGGAAGCCGGCATTGGAGTATCAAAGAAGCAATGAGGTCTTGCCCTTCAGTGCCTCTTCCTGGAAAACCCCTCTTCCCTTCCATTCTGCCTCCTCCATGTGTCTGGGGAAACTCCTATTCATTTATCAAAACCCAACTCAAGTTATCTCTTCCACCAGGAAACCTTCCTTGTCCACCATCAAAGACAGCAAATCACACTCTTCACAGCAGACCCTTCTATTCCATCAATTCATATACTTAATACACATTTGTTGACCATCTACCAAGAGCCAAGCACCACTGTTGAAAAGGCGCTAAAGCCACAGCAATGAACAAGATAAAGAGCTCAGTCTATAAGTCAACAAATATATACAGTGTAATATTAAGGAGGATTGTATTTCATTATTTCAATTACATTATTTCAAGTTCCACACTTATTGTAATTATAATGCCGTCTCTCCCAGTAGACTCTTAACTACTGGATCTGTATATTCACAAGGTTTTCCAATTTAGCAATGCTTAATGAATTGATTTAAATTTAATTTAAAAAACACATTTACTCTTGGTATAGTCTATGTCGACCACTAAGCCTCGGCAGACAGACTAGATTTACACAGAGCACCTCTGTCCTCAGGGAGCTTACAGCCATCTCTGGGAATAATCACCGTTAACATCATGTGACGAAGTCATTTACCCTTTTACACTTTTCAGAGAAGACATTACTTTCTGTGGTCCTCACGGACAACTATAGGAGGTGTTATTAGCCCCATTTTACAAATGAGAACATCAAGGCATTCCTTATCCCCTGATCTTGGGAAAAGGGGCAAGATAAATCCTTTAGAAACTGAAAGTAAGAGAATAAACATGAGGCCAGTGAGATCAGGTAAAGCAAACCTGACTGTCTGGTTGTATTGGGAGTGTAAGCTCAGGCTATGGACCAAGACGATGCTGGGCCACGTTTCCCCGGGACTGTAAGGAAGGTCCTGTAATTTGAAGAGACACGCTCATTTTTCTGTTCCACACCTCTAAGAAAATCTCTCTGGAGGTGGTCCCATGATTCTCCTTGGGTGTGGTGTTACCCAAGGAGCAGCATAGAGAGAGGAGGGTTATCCAGAACCTATAGAGATGAGGGTCATCACAGAACCACATGCACTTGCTGGCAGGAGCTGGGAAGACATTGGCATGGAGTACGCACAGGTGACATGGGCACCCAACAGTGGGGGCCTCCCCTAACATAAGCAGTGCATCAGCTTCCTCTGCCAAGCAACGCTCATCTTGAAGGGCAGGCAGGAGTTAGCAGGAGCATTCATCCCTAGGGCCGCTGCAGAAAGCTACTGCACACTGGGTGGCTTAGAACAGCAATGTACTGTTTTGCAGCTGTGGAGGCCAGAAGTCTGAAATCAAGGTGTCAGCAGGGCCACACTCCTTCCAAAGACTCAAGGGGAGGATGCTTCCTGCCTTCATGAGATTCTGGTAGCCCTAGACATTCCTCCGTTCATGACAGCACAATTCCAATCTCTGCCTCTGCCTCTACATGGTGCTCTGTTTTGCTTCACATCATCTTCCCTCTATTGCTCTGTCTCTCTCTCTGTGCCCAAAGTTCCCCTTTATGAGCATATTGGATTAGGGCCTGTCTTAAGGACCTCATTTCAATGTCACTGTCCGATTTTTTTTTTCTTTTCCTTTCCTTTAAACATTCCTCTCCATGATAATGATTATCAAAATGCATCATCCCTGGGACCACCATAATTTCTTTCTCAAACCTCTGTAATACCTCTGGTGGTGGACATTTTGCTTGGAGCCCGTATCGGCCCTTCCCAGGGCTCTACCTCTGGCAGGCTTCCGTTGTATCCCAGCATACCTTGCAGCTCAGGGGTCATGTGATATAGCCCATGCCAAATAGACATATGCAGAAGTGAACTGATAGATTCTAGAAAAGCTTTTGCTTTTCCTGATAAAACGGTCAGACCTGGCTGGGCACGGTGCCTCGTGCCTATAATCCCAGCACTTTGGGAGGCCAAGGTGGGTGGATCACCTGAAGTCAGGAGTTTGAGACCAGCCTGGCCAACATAGTGAAATCTTTTCTCTATTAAAAATACAAAAAGCTGGGTATTTTTTTGTATTTGTGTGTGTGTGTGTGTGTGTGTGTGTGTGTTTTGATTACAGGCATGTGCCTGTAATCCCAGCTACTCAGCTGAGGTAGGAGAATCGCTTGAACCCAGGAGGTGGAGGTTGCAATGAGTCGAGATCACACCACTGCACTCCAGCCTGGATGACAGAGTGGGGCTTTATCTTAGAAAATAAAAACAAAAAACGGCCGGCGGGGGCAGAGTAGGCGGCATGGGTCAGACCCAGCTGGTAACAATTCCTTCCCCTCTTTCCACACTGAACCTGAGTGGGATGTATGGTGGTGTGGTGGCCATCCAAGACCCCAGAAGAATGAATGACCTAGAGAAACACAAAGCTGTGGATGCACAACTTTGACAAATGTGCAGCTGTTGAGCCGGCTGGACCAGTGACAGCAACTGCCTCCCTCTCAGCTTCTTATAAAGCAAGAAAAGACAAAGCTCTGTCTGTTCAAGTTAGTTTTACTTGTGTTTTCTTTAACCTGCAACTGAACTCCTTTCTCACTGATAAATCTTCTAACTGATCTCTGTGTTTAAAATCCTAATTCATCACAATCCATTCTCTGTTTTTTTCCTTTGTTTTTCTTAATAGACGTGGAGTCTCACTATGTTGCCCCATTTGGTCTCAAATTTCTGGGCTCAAGCAATCATCCCACCTTGACCTCTCAAAGTGCAGCGATTATAGGCATGAGCCACCACACCCAGGCCATGGCAATCCATTCTCTACCCAGCAGTTACGGTGTTGTCCTGAGCCGCATCTTATTATATCACAATCACGCCATCTATCATTTTGAATACATGTCATTTCATGTATCACATCACATCATTCCATATCATATCAATCCCTCTCTGGCTTAAAACCACCCAGTGGTTCCTCACTGCAGCTAGAATAAAATCTCAAGTCCTCATCATGGTTTACAAGGCTCCATGTGATTGGACCCATGCACACCTCTCAGCCTTCACCTTGAATCTTCCCTTCATTTACTCTGTCCAAGTTCCACTGGACTTTAGTGTCTCAAACATGCCACACTGCTTCTTACTACCAGAGGTCTCAATTACCATTTCCTCTGCCTGGGACACTCCGCTTCCACACCTTTGAGTAACTGACTTTTTGTCATCCTTCATGTCATACCTAGAATAGGGTCTTGAATATAGAGGCCTGTCAGGACATGATATGGTATGTCTGTGTCCTCACCCAAATCTCATCTTGAATTGTGGGTCCCATCATCCCCACATATCATGGGAGGGATCCAGTGGGAGGTAACTGAATCATGAGGGCAGGTCTTTTCCACACTGTTCTTGTGATAGTGAGTAAGTCTCACAAGATCTGATGGTTTTATAAAGGGCAGTTCCCCTGCAAAAGCTCTCTTGCCTGCCACTATGTAAGATGTCCCTTTCCTTCTCCTTTGCCTTCCACCATGATTGTGTGCCCTCCCTAGCCATGTGCGACTGTGAGTCCATTAAACTTTTTTCCTTTATAAATTACCCAATCTCAGGTATGTCTTTATTAGCAGTGTGTCCACAGACTAATACAGGACATATATGTTGAAGAAATGACAGTACATCGAACACTTCCTGAGCACTGTAATGTGAGACGGACTCATTCTAGAAGGGGCTTCACAAGAGAGCTTTGGGTTCATCAGTCTCTTAAAGTCATCATTTTGTCTTCTTTTCCCCAGTTCCCTTTCCTTCCCCTGAAATACAGTCTCATGGAAACAGAACTAGAGTACGCACAAGCCCTCGTAGTTGGAGACAGAACCAGGACCACAGAAGGTTTCCTGTTCCCCAACGCCAGGCCTTGGGTGTTTCTGTTTTATCACCCCAACTCATATTCAAATCAGGACCCTAGCTGAAGTATGTGTTTCCCCAGAGAAAGAGACTATATTATCTGTGGGGGCTGCCGTAAGAAAACTCAGCAGATCTAGGCGGCTTAAACAACAGAAATTGATTTTCTCACAGTTCTGGAGGCTGCACGTCTAAGGCCAAGGTGTCAGCAGGTTTGGTTTCTCTGGAGGCCCCTTGCCTCGGCCTACAGACAGCCACCTCCTCGCTGTGGCTTTTGCCACTGTGGTCTTTCCTCCATGCATATGCATTCCTGGCGTCACTTTGTGCATCCAAATTTCCTCTTCTTATAAGGAACCAAATTAAACTGAATTAGGGACCATCTGAGCAGCCTCATTTTAACTTAACTACCCTTTAAAAGGTTGTATCTCCAAATAGAGTAACATTATGAGGTACTATGGATTAGGGCTTCATCATATGAATTTTAGGGACACATAATTCAACTCCTAACAGATACCAAATAATAACAGCCTCAAGACAGAGCTTTGCTGGCCCAGTTACCAGGAACTACTTGTCTATTCCAGCTCACACCATGCCCTGTCTAGAAGTTTTGGGGTGTGCTACCAGCTATTTTTTTTTTTGAGACGGAGTCTTGCTCTGTCACCCAGGCTGGAGTTCAGCAGCACGATCTCCACTCACTGCAAGCTACGCCTCCCAGGCTCACGCCATTCTACTGCCTCAGCCTCCCATGTAGCTGAGACTACAGGCACCTGCCACCACGCCTGGCAATTTTTTTTTTTTTTTTTTTTTTTTGTATTTTTAGTAGAGATGGGGTTTCACAGTGTTAGCCAGGATGGTCTCAATCTCCTGACCTCGTGATCCGCCTGTCTTGGCCTCCCAAAGTGCTGGGATTACAGGCGTGAGCCACCACATCCGGCTTTTTTTCTTTTTCTTTTTTTTAATGTTCAAATACTTTTTAATGAGCAGCCTTCCCAATGTCCGCATAAAACATGTCCTGTGGTTCTACCATCATTGACTTAATGAGAATTACTTTCTAAACACCTTCTGGGGAGTTAGTCCAACCAATCTAAGGGGATCCTACAATGCCAGGACAGTAGGGAACGGAAGGAGAAAATCACAGCTGCCAACTCTGCCAAGACATTATTGAATTAATTATATGCCCTGGTGAAACTGTCTTTGCAAAAATGATAACTGAGGAAATTATGACAGTGAAAGAGAGCAGATCTAACTGACAACATCTTGCTTCTAACCTTTAAGCTGTCCCTGTTCATCCCTGGCATGCTCACGTAAATTTTTAAATTAGGTGTAGAGATGAGGCTCTCCCTATGTTATCCTGGCTGGTCTTGAACTCCTGGGCTCAAGCAATTCTCCTGCCTCGGCCTCCCAAAGTGCTGGGATTACAGGCATGAGCCACCACACTAGGCCTGATACTAGCAATTACTAACTGCTATTCTTGGCAGCCTGCCTCTTGAGACCTCTGAGTAATATTTTATTATGAAAAATTTTCAACATATGCCAAAACATTAAACCTAATTAAATGAACCCATAGTCAGTCAACAATAATTTAATATCAACATTTTCCAATCTTGTATTATTTACTACTTCGACAGTTTTTTTACATATTATTTGAAAGCAAGTCTTAGTCATCATACCATCTTACTTGTAGATTTTTCGATATCGATCTCTAACATAAACTCAATTAAAAAGATCATGCTTTAAAAAATGAAGGCTACTTTCTTAATACTATCTATTACCTATTCCATATTCAAACTTCCCTGTTTGTCTCAGAAAAATGTCTTTGATAGTAGGTTCCTTTAAATCCAAATCAAAATAAGCGTCATACAATCCATTTGGTACTAAGTGTCTCACGTCTCTTTTAATCAAAATAACTTTTTTGTTGTTGTTGTTGAGATGGAGTCTCGCTCTGTTGCCAGGTTGGAGTGCAGTGGCGCAATCTCGGCTCACTGCAACCTCCACCTCCCGGGTTCAAGCGATTCTCCTGTTTCAGCCTCCTAAGTAACTACGCCTACAGGCACGCACCACTATGCCTGGCTAATTTTTGTATTTTTAGTACAGACAGGGTTTCACCAGGTTGGCCAGGATGGTCTCGATCTCTTGACCTCATGATCCGCCCGCCTCGGCCTCCCAAAGTGCTGGGACTACAGGTGTGAGCCACCACGCCCGGCCGATGCATATAACATTTTGTCTACGGCCATGCCACCATGAATGAGCCTATCCCATATAACATTTTGAAGTCAACTGAACACTGGCTTACTGCTCAGAGCATTTTCTCACTCAAGACATCACAAAGGATATAGGAATGGATATAAGACATCGATAATGGATATCAGATATAGGAGCCCAAGAGCTCAGGCGCCCTATCATTGGGAGGATGTTCAGGCTTCTTTGCCGAGCTAACACAGATTATGGACGATTTAATGTACAAGACGGAAGCTGCAGAAAGACATGCTCTTTCCTTTTCCAAGAGAGCTTTGTTCTGAATTTGGATTAATTTAGATGGCGCGTGCACTGAGGGAATTTGTAAGATGTGTTTACGGAATAATTGTGATCAATACTCGTGCGTTGACAGCGGGAGGGTGTGTGCAGGAGACTTTGAGAAGGCTCCCGTGTGCTCACTCTTTAACACTGATCAATACTCATAGTCAAACACTAACATGGGAATTGGAGGGAACATTTATATTCACACTGTGCTGCGTCCCCTTATGGAAGGTTCTTTCATTTGGTCTGTTTGTCTCAAATACATTTATCAGATGATGTTGTATAGGAATGGCACTATAAAAACACATTTTTAAGTGTTAAGGTTTATCATTCCGTCATCTGTTCACACTTTAATCACCACGATCTTTGGGGCTGGTCTTTCAAACGATTATTCTAGAACAGCTGTAGGCTCTAAAATTGATAGTCTTCTTAGTTGATGGATTCACAAAAAAAAAAAGTTAAATATTCAACAAGGCTCTGAGTGGCTGCAGCCATCTAGTCTTCAAATTCCCTCCAAAGCATATACAGTGGCCAGATAGGAGCATCATGTTCCTATTTTTTGAAGAATTATTCAGCCAGGCTGTTGCTGAATAAACCACAGAAATGGTCAATGTCTTCAAAAGGGAAAGTGATTTTTAAAAACATATATATATATACACATCTACATCACTTTCAACATTTCAAACAACTTCCATGATGCACAATTAGAGGCTTCCAGATATATCTGCTTCCCTATTATATAAAGGCCAGACTAGCAAGAACAGAGAGGACACACAGAAGGACTCACCTAATTTAGCCAGCTAGTTTTAAAGAAATGCCTTTTAAGTAATCTCTCTTTATAACTTACACCCTCCACTTTCTAAGATGCCTGTTGGGTGTTCATTAGGTCCTGAAATCTGGCCTGTAAGTTATTTGTGGTCAAGATGACAATAAATAAACAAGCACAAAACAAAATGTGAAAAGAAAGGAGAAATAAATTCTAAGGTCCCTTAGGCTTTGGCACGGAAGCTCACACCTGTAATCCCAGCACTTTGGGAGGCCTAGGGGGTAGGATAGCTTGAGCTCAGGAGTTTGAGACCAGCCTGGGCAACATAGGGAGAGCCCCTACGTCTACAAAAAATTAAACAATTAGCTGGGCGTGGTGGCATGCATCTGTGGTCCCAGCTACTCAGGAGGCTAAGATGAAAGAATCAGTTGAGCCCAGAAGGTTGAGGCTACAGTGAGCCATGATCATGCCACTGCACTCCAGCCTGGGTGACAAAGCAAGACCCTGTCTCAAAAAAAAAATATATATATATATATATAATTTTAATATATTTTTATATATTTATATATTTTTATATATTCATATATATATATATATATATGAGGTCCGTTAGCTTTAATTGCATCAATAGAAGGGATACATTCTTGCCTCCCACTGGTGTGGCCAATGCTGCATAGCAGATGTGGAAGGCTCGGGAGGGTTAGCGTGCACTGGGAAAAGGAAGGATGGAAGGGCTACAAGCAGCTGCCCCATTTCTTGAAGACTCTACTTCCTGAGACAAATCTCCCTGCAGTTAATTGTGTGTGTAAAGTGATGACTCTCAATGCCATTCAGGAAACCAGTCCCCAGCGGCCCCAAGTGTATAGGCCACTGGGTGATTCGAATGGGGAAAGCCTGTTCTCAGGCCTCTAAGCAGTAAACACAAGCAGGTCAGCATAAGGCAGAGGTCCCTGTAGGAGTAAGTCACTGCCAGTAAAAAGAAACACATGAAAGAGCAGAAAATAAACAACCGCTCCTGGCCCAGGCTGGTAAGAAAGCAAACTGTTGGCCGGGGGTGGTGGCTGACACCTGTAATCCCAACACTGTGGGAGGTCAAGCAGGGTGGATCACCTGAGATCAGGGGTTCGAGAGCATCCTGGCCAACATGGTGAAACTCCGTCTCTACTAAAAATACAAAAATTAGCTGGGCGTGGGGTGGCAGGTGCCTATAGTCCCAGCTACTTGGAAGGCTGAGGCAGGAGAATCACTTGAACCCGGAAGACAGAGGTTGCAGCGAGCCAAGATCAAGCCACTGCACTCCAGCCTGGGCGACAGAGTGAGACTCTGTCTCAAAAAAAAAAAAAAAAAAGGAAAGAAAGAAAGGAAAAAAAAACCCCAGCAAACTGTTGCTTTGGAACAAGAGGCCCCAACACGAAGTTAATTCCATATGCATCAACAGGCTGGGAATCATAGGGCAGCTGGTTTTATTCCTTAAGAGGTCTGAAATGTGAAGGTGCCCACAGCACGCTCTCCTGAGAACCCCTTAGCAGGGCAGTGCAGACAGGCAAATGTTGAGGAAGATGTTCTAATGAAGAGAAGAGGCACACCGTCTTTATCAGATTGAGAGGGGCTATGTCAGAGATTAACAGAATTCCCTGGTAATATCCCTATCTCACCAAGGCTGCTCTGACACAGCCCGATTACTTGCAACAGGCTGGGCCCGCTACCCAGGCCCTCTGAACCGGAATGGCCGAGCATCTGCGGGCTTTCCTTTAGCCAGACAACTCCAACAAGCTTCTCTCTGTGATCACTGCTTAACTTAAATGAGTTAATCTCGTTTTCCAGATGAATTGTTATTTTGTCTCCCGCAGGCAGAGATTACGGGATAAAAGTATTGTGTTAACAGGAGGGCTGGGGGCTTTTCAGAACCACATTCCACCGACACAGAGCCCCTCTCTCCAGTTCTTCCTCCCCATTTCTATTTTTTTCATGGAGTTAGAGAACGGGAAGGGGAGTAGGGAACTTCAAAATGACACGCAGGGCGATAAACCTTTCAGATGAATTATGTCACTTCATAAGGGGTCAGGGGGCCAATTTATCTTCATGTTTCAAAACACGGTTTATGATCCTGACAGAATTTAAAACACTTCTAGGGCAAAATGGACGTACAAGTGACACTGAGTTTTCAACTCTTTCCTCCTCTTCTTTTTATTTTTCTGACTTACTCTTGAAACACATCAGTCAGCAACCAGGTATATACTGAGGGTCCTTTGCATACAAGTCCTTTGCTGGGTGCTATGAAAAATAATGTTTTTATGGCCAGCACCTGGTGTCTTCCCTCAAGGAGCCTTATACCTCTGTCACTGATTTCAACATCATTTTCCTTTTTAATTTTTTAAAGCCATTTTGGAGTGCGGACAATAATAAATACACTTGGAGGCACAGACACAGAACTCACTGGGTTCTAACCCCAGTGGTCCACCTCGATTCACTGTGAGGTCTTCAGAAAATTACTTAACCTCTCTGACCTCTAGACTTTTTAATCGGGAAAGGGGTAACAATTATACCCACCTTTCAGGGCAGTTATTGTGACAAGCAATAGAGTATGCAAAGCTTTCGGCAGATGGTAAATCCTTGATATAGAGTCATTTCCCAAGGTAGTGACTGAATCATAAGAGGAAAGATACCAAGATGCTGTGACACAGCAAGGCAGAAACAAAAATATGTCACTGGTAGGTGCTATGTCTAGGAAATAAAAACACAGGCTGCTGAGTAAAATTTGAGTTTTACATAAATAACAAATCATTTATTAGAAGTAGATCCCAAAGAAAATGTTTAGAGTATATGCTCCAAATATTGCATGGGAAACATTTTTTTAAAGTAGGTTATTTACCTGAAATTCACATTTAACCAGGTGTCCTGTTTTTGTTTTTGTTTTAAGATACAGGGTCTTGCTCCGTCACTCTGGCTGGAATGCAATGGTGCAGTCACAGCTCAATGCAGCCTCAAATTCCTGGGCTCAAGTGATCTTCCTGCCTCTGCCTCCCAAGGTGCTGGGATTATAAGTGTGAGGCACTGTAGCAGGCCAGGTGTCCTGTATTCTATCTGACAATCCTAGCCATGGGATTTCGGGTCAGAAGACCGAAGCCCAAGTGTTATTTACTATTCCACTAAAAGTAATGGCAAAAACCGCAATTGCTTTTGCACCAACCTAAGAGCATTGTGACTTGGGGACAGATACTTATTTATTTATTTATTTATTTTTGAGACGGAGTCTTGCTCTCTTGCACAGGCTGGAGTGCAGTTCTCCTGCCTCAGTCTCCCAACTAGCTGGGGCTACAGGTGTGCACCAACACACCCGGCTAATGTTTCTATTTTTAGTAGAGATGGGGTTTCACCATGTTGGTCAGGCTACTCTTGAACGCCTGACCTCAAGTGATCCACCTGCCTTGGTCTCCCAAAGCCCTGCGATTACAGGCATAAGCCACCATGCTGGACCTTAAGAAGATTGAATGCTGCTGATTCAGAGCATCTGTAGCCTTTATTTCTAACTTGGCTTCCTGATATGGCAAGAGAGGGTTCAGATGCACAGATTTTTCCAAAGCAAACCTTCCAGAATGAGCTGAGAAGGAAGCTACACCAAGTACCCCAAGAATATGTCCAGAACCTTGGGTGCTTGTGCATAAAAAGGAGCAATGCTCCTGGTGAGGTGGCACAGACAAGGATGCATGGCCAATGTCTTACACACTGCACACTTCTTTCTCTATATTTAGTGGTTACACAATTGTTGAGAAATGTAGAGATTTCTGCACGTACGTTAACTTCTGCTACTACAGCTTTTTAATATATCTGAGGAACTATTATGTTCCCAAAAGACTGATGGTGTTCTGATGGGAGTAAGGGTTGGTAAAAGAGGGTAGAAAAATAAAAATAAACCCTTTAACACTAAGACTATTTGAGTAATCAGAATCAACACTATAGGAAGGCTTTGTGACAACCTGGATGTCAATTATGCAAGCAATTTGTCCTTGAAGGGGAATACATTCTTTTCTGTTTAAAATATTCAATAGTTTACATGCATCACGGTCTTCTTAGGCCTACGAGGCAACTGACTGATTCACTTCCAAAGGCAGTTTGTGCCAGGCATGACGGCTCAGGCCTGTAATCCCAATTCTTTAGGAGGCCGAGGCGAGAGCATTGCTTGGGCCCAGAAGGTCTAGGCTGTAGGATTGTGTCAATTACACTCCAGACTGGGCAATAAAGTCAGATTTGTCTCAAAAAAGAAAAAAAAAAAAAAAAAAAAAAGAAAGCTTGTATCCTGAGTCAGTTGCAAGGGTAGCTGTCAGGGAGAACCATCTAAGGTGGCGACCGCATCAGTACCGTGTGTACCCACAGGTCAAAAGGGAAACTGCAAGGATTGAGAAAGAGCAGCTGAAAGAGCCTTTCCTCTCTTGGATAAGTTTTCAACGTTGCCATAATTGGAAAAAAACTATTTCTTGGGACCAATTATCAAGCCAGAGAGACTGCACTAAGGGTGCTGAGCTCTCTTATTCCCGCCTGCAGCTTCTTTGTAGTTGACGAATGAAAAAAATAGAAAGGGAAATGAAAAGCTTCAAAAAGAGGAGAGGGAGAGCCCCAGGAAAGCGATAGAGAGATGGAGCTCTTGATTACAGAGAGAAAAAAATGTGAGATGGAATCAGGAAGGCTCAGGATGCCCCCAAAGTGGAGATTCCTGCAGAAGGCATCTAATTTAACAGCAGAGAGAGACGATGGCAAGGGTGCTTTAGCCTGACTCTGGAAAGAAATAAGAAATGTGTTGAAGGATGTGTGTGAGACTGACAGACACAGAGAGACAAAGTTTATACGGGTCAAGTAAGGAAAAAGTTAATTGAAAAAGGTACACATAAGCATCAAAACTGTTTTCTTTTTTGATATCCTTATTAAATAGGGAGCTTGATAAGATGAAAATGCCTTAATTAAGAATGATTTTTATAGACATGCTGTGATCACACTTGCCATCAAATATGGGTGAATTTAGTCAAAAAAAAAAAAAAAAAAAAAAACCTACCATAACTCTGACTGGAGACAAAATATGTGTCATTAGAATGGAAGCTTCTTGAGAATACAAACCTATCTGACTCACCGCTGTACGCACAGCATCTAAACCATGTTCCACACGCAAACATTCTTTAGTGTGTAAATAAATGGATGCTTATATCAAGCAGGTCATATTCCTTACTCAAGATACACTACCACCACCTTGTGGCAAAGTACCAGAATTGTAGGAATAGGAATAGGGTTTTTGTTTTATTCTTGTTTTTTCGTTTTGTTTTCAATGTATGTGTGCACAAAAGCAGTACGTCCTCTGATGGTATATACGGTATTACATAAAGTCACCAAAGGCAAAGAAAAGGAAGTAAAAAGCAAAAAAATATATATATATATATAAAACAGTTTTACATGGGTGATCCTACAGCTACATCAGCTTTTCCCCAGTCCTTTACAGCATGAAACCCTCCCAGAATTTTTAAGCTGCACCACTGCAGGCTAAGAGCAGAGCCAGCACTTCTCACATCAGCAAACGTGTGAGGGGAAGGGAGGTTTGATTGACAACTGACAAACTGATGACAGAACAAAGACGGAGGCTCCACTTGGGAACGCAACGCATTTTTACAGCCACTTTCGCCTTGGCTTGTTTTTATATTTTCCCCAAAGAAGTCCCTTTGACTCTCTTATGCTTTGTTTTGTTTTGTTTTTCACATAGACCATGTTGTCAGCTAGGTCCGGAAGCAACAATGAATATAAAGTACTGGGCAGGACAACATTTGATAAATGTAAACAATATGCATAGAGAAAACCTCTCAGATGAAAAATCCACATACATTTTTAGCGGCCGTCAGACTGAATGCAAATGGCTTTGGAAAATATAAGTGGTTGGCTTTTTAATATCAAAGAAAATCACAGCCTTTTCTCTAACACTGAAAACACTGCAGCACTAAAAAGGAATAAGTAACTAAATAAACCAGGCAGCTCATTTTTAGCAGGCAAAAGTCATTGTCATTGCCCTCACCTTAGAAGCAATGTTGCACTTCTAGAAATGTTAAATGGCGGACAGGTTAAGAAAACCAAGACCGTTGCTGTTTTTTAAGGCTTCCTCCTCTTAAAAAGAAAAAAAAAATGCATGTTGTAGTTCAGAGGAAGCAGAAGCAATTAAAAAAATAGAAAAGTTGGGGTGGACCACAAAGGAAGCCACGTAATGTCAATGCTCTGAAACTGCTCAGCCTCAGTTGTTTTCCAAGTCAACGCACTGGCAGTCTTGCCTGAAAGAAAGGAGTCAATAGGGAGAAAATGAATAGAGCATTTCCAGAACTCACCCAGCAGCTTGGAAAACTGTCTGCTTACTATTACACAGTTTTAACATGTCATAATCATTTTCACAGTAAAGATACCCTTCCTGCAGTTTAGACCAAGAATGCATGACTAATTTTAACCACTTGTGCAAATCTCCTAATGGAAATTTCAAACGGGCTTTTATGGATTAGATTTTCGTAAACTGTATGGAGAGCCGCGACAGATACTAAGTCTCGTGGCTCCTCATGTCAACCCGTCAATGCCTAATGAGTTACTGAAGATACGTGGGCAATCACACAGTACTTACAGAAACTGTAATTCTTGTTGGCACTACCTGTATTGTGCATTAGACGTATAAAAGATAAAACCTAGCATTGTGAAAGTGCAGACGAATGAGAAGGGAAGGGAGGTAGGTCACGTGCTGACATCTTAAGTTTCGCCAGAACGTAGTAAAGATGAGGAAATTTTGGAGATACCCGCTATGTGATCCAAGTTTAGATCATCAGATGTTAAGGTAGGTTGCACTGTTTCCATTTTATAGACAGATGTTGAGGCTCAGAGAGATTAGATAGTTGCCACGGGGAACACAGCTGCTGGTGGTTTAAAAAAACAAAATCCCAGCCTGCCCCTTTCCACCATGACACGCTGGGTGGAACCGCATCTACTGAATTGAAACAGATGGCTGGGAGATTTAAGAATCAAGTTCACTTGGAGATGGATAGGGATGACGGTTGCACAACAGGAATGCCCTTTTATGCCACTGAATTGTGCACTGAGAAATGGTTAAAATGATAAATATAATGGTATAAATCTTTTACCACAATTTTAAAAAATAATAAGTTCCAAAACTCTTTCCCACTGAGATTGAGAAGATCAGTGTCACAGTTCAGAAGAATATTCTGTCATACCCAACTCTGTGCCCACAGCAGTGCCAGAAACTCAGAGCATAAAAATCAAAATATTCCCCCCAAGAAGTCAAAATCAGTGGGGTAGTTGGAAACACATTTTGGGATGTTCTTCCCATCCCAAGAAATTCAAGCATTTGAAATTTCTGAGTTACCAGTCTTTTTTATGGTGATTCTTTCTTTCCGCCCCTGCCAAAACAAAACAAAACAAACCACCAGCATCTCACTCTGTTGCCCAGGATGAAGTGTACTGGTGAGATCAGGGTTCACTACAGCCTCAAACTCCTGGACTCAAGGGATCCTCCTGCTTCAGCCTCCCTCTGAGTAGCTGGGGCTACAGGCACAAGCCACCATCCCCAGCTAATTAAAAAAAAAAAAAAAAAATTGTAGAGACAGGGTCTCTATGTTGCCTACACTGGTCTTGAACTCCTGAGCTCATGCAATCCTCCCACCTCGGCCTCCCAAAATGCTGGAATGACATGCATGAGCCACCACGCCTGGCCTTAACTTCTGTTTCGTTAGAAATTCGCACAGGAAAGATGGGAGAGAAGCTGACTTAAGGGAGACACAAGGTAGGTGGGCTGCCGGGGTGAATGTGGGTAGTTATGACACACAGAGAGAAGAGACAGACTTTCGTCAGGAAGGAGCGGAGAAGAGAAGGAACATCATAAAAATTCACGACCACTCCTCCCTCTCCTGGTTCTTGATTTTCCTCCTGACCAAAAGTAAGGTCCCTTCAGCCCTCTCTGCCTAACATCCCATCATTGCAGGAGCCTTCTCTGATCCCAGCAAGCACTGTAGGATTCCATAATTCCTTCTGAAATCAATTCTCTTAGGAAAGGGAGCGGAGAGTTCTCCTATGATGGTCTACAAGAGAAGGTGTGAGTGTTCTGGAAAAGGAGGAGAGCTTCCAAGGCATCTGTTTCCTGAAGCTCCTGTGTGCTCTCCTGCAGTGAGCAAGGCAGGATTTAACAATGGGGGGAAAAGGACAGTTGCTCTAGGTATGTGTTTCCCTTGACCCACAGCAGACAGAGCGTCTCCAAATACACATGCGAGAGGTGTGCAGAAAAATCTGATTCCTCTTTGAGCTTTCCATTCTCAATTCATTTTATCTTTCTCACCTTTGGCTTTCTCCCTAACAGTTACATCATTTCCCCCTTTTTCTTTCTTTTTGAGACAGAGTGTTGCTCGTTGCCCAGGCTGAAGTGCAGTGGTACAATCTCAGCTCACTGCAACCTCTGCCTCTCGGGTTCAAGTGATTCTCCTGCCTCAGCCTCCCGAGCGAGCATTTGGGATTACAGATGTGAGCCACCATGCCTCGCTAATTTTTGTATTTTTAATAGAGATGGGGTTTTATCATGTTGGCCAGGCTGGTCTCGAACTCCTGACCTCATGAGATCCGGCCACCTCGGCCTCACAAAGTACTGGGAATTACAGATGTTAGCTACCACGCCCAGCCTGGTTACATCATTTCACCAGCTTCTCTGTCTACAAGAAAGCACTATTGGCTATTGCTTCCTTTGCTTTTTATTTTATTTTATTTTTGAGACGAAGTCTCACTCTGTCACCCAGGCAGGAGTATAGTGGAGTGATCACTGCTTACTGCCGCCTTGAGCTCCCAGTCTCAAGTGATTCTCCTGCCTCGGCCTCCTGAGTAGCTGACACCACAGGTGCATGCCACTATGTCTTGGAAAAAAAAAAAAAACTATATAGATATGCGTGTGTATATATAGTATATATACATATGTGTGTGTATATATATAATTATTGCATTATGATATATATATATACTATATTATATCTATATAATATTTTTGGTAGAGATGGGGTCTTCCTGTGTAGCCCAGATTAGTCTCCAACTTCTTGGCTCAAATGATCCTCCCACCTCGGCCTCCCAGTGTTCTGGGATTACAGGTGTGAGTCACTTCACCAGGCTTCCTTTGCCTTTTATTACCGAGGCCTTTTCCCTTCTCACTCCGTAGACCACTTTACACCGAGAGCTGCGCCATCATGGAGAGAAACTCAACATGTGTCCCCAAATGGCAGCTCAGAAGATTGCGTCTCAGAGCAATGGCCCACTGCTTCATCAGGTCTCAAAGAACACCTACTGCAGCTTCCCAGCTTTCAGGGCCTGCCTGGCACCTTTGCGTGCTCCCTTCAGGCTCACGGACTCTTGGTTCCCAAGCTCTCCCTGCAGATGAGAGGGAAAGAAAGAGGGTGGCGGAGGGAGGTGGGTGGAGGGAGAGGGAGGCGTATGTTGAGTATGCTGTGGGGAGGCTGGGGGAAAGAGAAAAGTAGGTAGAGGGAGTAGAGACAGGTAGAGAGAAGAGATAGAGGTAGAGAGAGGTAAGGGAGGAAGGCCTGGGTTCAAATTCCAGCACTGCCACCTATGTGGCCATCGGACCTTCAACCTCCTTACCTGTCAGATGGAGGGGGTGACTTCAGAAGATTCAAAAGAAGGTAACTAGGCTAGGCACAGTGACTCAAACCTGAAATCCCAGGACTTTGGGAGGCCAAGGCAAGATGATCACTTAAGCTTAGGAGTTTGAGATCAGCCCAGGAAACATAGCAAGACCCTGTCTTAATACATACATCCCTAGTTCTTTACATGTACATGTAAAGTAGGTAACTAAATAATCACAGCAAATACCCAGTGATACTCACTGCATGCCAGGCCCTATTATAAGTGCTTTATGTATCATTATTTCATTCTCACAGCTACCTTCTGAGATTACTATCACTATCCCACCTTTAAAGAGGAGAAGATTAAGCACAGAAAGGTTGAAAGATGTGCCCAAGGTCATACATCTACATGTGGCAGACCCTGGATTCAAACCTAGGCAGCCTGGCTCCAGGACATTGTACTTCCTTCCCCCTACAATATCCACTGACAACCTTCAATCAACACCAATGTCTTGCCCTCTGTCTTTTGAGATGATTTTCACCATAGGCCTTTGGGTTGGTTTTCAATAAACTTCAATCCTCTGGGTGTTGCGCTATTCAGCTTTCTTTCATTAGTTGGAAATCATTCAGTGAATATTCACTAAGCACCCGCTCTGTGCCAAGCACCATGCTAGTGATGGCTGTTCCTCCAATCCCTGGTTCTAGAGGCTGTGGCCAACATGACTATAAGGTGGCCACAGGCTCACTGCAGGCTCAGGAATGCCACAAGACATATGATACAGAAGTATAATATGATGGCACAGTGAGGAATGGTCCTATGACAGGAGGTAAGAGTTGAATGCGCCTTCCTTGGACCTAGTAGGTTTCTTGCCTGTGAAGGTTGCACTGACTGTAAATTGGAGCACACCTCTGTGCACGTGGTTGGTTCATGCTATGGAATCAATGTTCCTCTCCCTTCCAAATGCACGTGTTAAACTTGAAATACCCAATAAGATGGTATTTGGAGGTAGGGCCTCTCAGAAGTAATAAGGTTACAAAGGTGGAGTTCTCATGAATGAAAGACACACAAGAGAGATGGTCTATCTCTCTCTCTACTAAGTGAGGACATAGCAAGAAGACAGCTGTCCACAAACACAGAAGAGAGCCCTCACCAGAAACCAACCATGCTGATGCCCTGATCTCTGACTTCCAGCCTCCAGAACTGGGAGAAAATTAAAAAAAAAATATTTAAGCCACCCAGACAATAGTATTCTGTTTTAGCAGTCTGGACTAAGACAGTCCATGTAAGCAGTGTGGGTTGAAAAAAACGACCCTAGGACAGTGTCTCTTACTGAGGGTGTAGCCAGCATCAAGAGCCAGGACATTTCTATGTTGTATGGATCCAGCCACTGCAGGAGCCTCTGTGTCTTGTCTCCCAGCCATCTCCCGTCCCCAAGACCAAGAGTGCCCCGGTTACCTTGTGATTACTAAAAATGCTATTCCCAAATGTCCCCCTCATAGGGACGGGACAATGCCAGTCTCCATGAAAAACCATTGTCTTAGAAGATGCAGCTACAAAGAGAGAGACCTTGATATTAAACGGATATAAATTAACAAGAATGCATAAATTCCATCAGGTTTAAAGGTGATTTAGAGTTGGCCAGAAGATCACTACGAGAGCCTGGAAAAAGGCAAACCTCGATTAAGTGAGGTACCATCTGGTAGAGGGTGTAGATGTCAGTGGGCAGAGGAGAGAACAGCTGACTATCCCTTTTTAAAACCACAGAAGCAATGGTAATCATTGATTAGCCAAAAAATAATGCTGCTGTGTTAGCATATATTCACATATGTGGTATATCATGAACTTGTTTTTCTTTTGTTTTATTGGTTTTTTGAGACAGGGTCTCACTCTGTCACCCATGCTGGAATGCAGTGGCATGATCTCAGCTCACTGCAACCTCTGCCTCCTGGGCTCAGGATATCTTCCCTCTTCAGCATCCCAAGTAGCTGAGAGTACAGCCACAAGCCACCACGCCTGGCTAATTTTCTTTTGTGTTTGTGTGTGTATTTTTTGTAGAAACAGGGTTTCAACACGTTACCCAGGCCAGTCTCAAACTCCTGAGCTCAAGAGATCCGCCCACATCAGCCTCCCAAAGTGCTAGGATCACAGGCATGAGCCACCAGACCCTGCCACATGAACTTGTAATGTTTAACTGAGTTAGGCCTTCTAAAGCAGAGGTTGGCAAACTATGGATGATGGGCCAAATGTGGCTCATGACTTGTTTTTATAAATAAAGTTTTATTGGAACACAGATGATGCATTGATTTGTGTACTGCCTATGGCTACTTTCAAACAAAGTTAGAGCTGAACAGTTGTGACATACACCATCTGAACTGCAAAGCTAGAAATACTATCTGGCATTTTATTTAAAAAGAAGTTTGTCAAGTCCTGTTCTAGAATAACACATTAGCCTAACAGTTTCTATTTTAAACGTATAGATGGTAATCATTACAGAATGGCGACTTTAAGTTGAAATACTACATTTATGAAAGTGTCAGAACATTAAGAAAACTTAAGGTTTGTTTGTTTTTAGAGACAGGGTCTCACCATGGTGCCCAGCTGGAGCGCAGTAGCTAGTCACAGGTATAAACATAGCTCATATCAGCCTTGATCTCCAGGCCTCAAGCAATCTTCCTGCCTCAGTCTCCTTAGTAGATGCGACTACAGGTGCGTTCCGCTGCACCTGGCTTAAGAGTACTTAAGGTTTATCATATGGATATAACAAAATTACATTCTTGGGAAGTTTGTCAGGAAAACTAGCTCAATAAGAAAGCAAAATATTAATATTAGAAACGTAGCTTAATATGTTTAAGGTCTGTACCTAAATTCAAAAGTGAGATGAAACATTATTCTAGATCTCCTCAAAATGACTGCTAAAATTTGTCTGGCTTGTAAACAGAATAATAAGAACTGCAAGTTGGAATTAAAAGCTTAAAGAGGAGCGAGGATTTAAAATCTGTAATGTGAATGAAATGAATTTTAATTTTCAAAATGTAGCGAAACCTCTGTGCTCAAAAAGGCTAGAAGAGATCCCAAACATCCCATTAACAATGTGTATCACTCATCTCCGTTCGTCTGCATCTCAGGGGGTCAGTGGTAAACCTAACTGAAAGTACTCAAGAACCTCATCTGAGTCTTCACTGTCACCAGTGCCTGAATCCAGACTCCATCTGTGTTGTTTGACCCAGTTCAGAATGTGACTCCCTTTGACAAAGGGCACCATCCTAGGGCAAAGAATTTCACAGAAGAGAAACCTCAAAGAAAGATGCCAATGAGAGAGTTAAAAATCCATACATGATGACAACAATATCACTTTATGTCATTTTATGTAGCATTTATAATTTATAAGCCCTTTGAAACACATAGTATATCTTGATCTAGTAAACCACTATAGCAACTCAGTTGTTAACATGAGTTTTGAAACGAGAAAAACCTGGAGTGACTCTTGCTTATTGGTAGCAAGGCCTTAAGCACATTACTAAACCTCTCAGTTTCCTGAACCCTAAGCCAGGGGTAATTACCCCTCCTTCATGGGGTATCGTCAGGACCGAAACAGATACAGATTCTCCGCAACTTAGGATGGGATTAAACCTTATACTGAGTTGAAAGTACCGTAAGTTGAAAATGCATTTAACACACCTAACCTACTCAAAATTATAGCTTAGCCTAGCCTACCTTAAATGTGTTCAGAACAGGTAAATTAGCCTTTCCCTGATCATGAGTGATGTTGAGCATTTTTTCATGTTTGTTGGTCATTTGTGTGTCTTCTTTTGAGAATTGCCTGTTCATGTCCTTAGCCCACTTTTTGATGGGACTGTTCACTTTTTTTTCTTGCTAATTTGAGTTCCTTGTAGATTCTGGATATTAGTCCTTGTATAGATGTAATAGATTGTGTAGATTTTCTCCCACTCTGTGGGTTGTCTGTTTACTCTGCTGACTGTTCCTTTTGCTGTGCAAAAACTGATTCATTTAAGTCCCACCTATTTATCTTTGTTTCTGTTGCATGTGCGATACCACCTTACTCCCGCAAGAATGGCCACTATCAAAAAATCAATAAATAATAGATACTGGCGTGAATGCGGTGAAAAGGGAACACTTCTCCACTGCTGGTGGGAATGTAATCTAGTACAACCACTAAGGAAAACAGTGTGGAGAGTCTTTGAAGAACTAAAAGTAGAACTACCATTTGATCCAGCAATCCCACTACTGGGTATCTACCCAGAGGAAAAGAAGTCCTTACACGAAGAAGATACTTGCATATGCATGTTTATAGCAGCACAATTCATAATTGCAAAAATGTGGAACTAGTCCAAATGGCCATCTATCAACAAGTGGATAAAGAAACTGTGGTATAAATACACAATGGAATACTACTCAGTCGTAAAAAGGAATGAATTAATGGCATTTTCAGCAACCTGGATGGGATTGGAGATCATTTTTCTAAGTGAAGTAACTCAGGAATCGAAAACCAAGCACTGTATGTTCTCACTTATAAGTGGGAGCTAAGCTATGAGGATGTAAAGGCATAAGAATGATACAGTGGACTTTGAGGACTGGGAGGGAAAGAGTGGGAAAAAGGTGAGGGATAAAAGACTACAAACTGGATTCAGTGTTTACTGCTCGGGTGATGGGTGCACCAAAATCTCACAAATCACTGGAAAAGAACTTACTCATGTAACCAAATACTATCCGTTCTCCCGAAAGCAGGTGGAAATTTAAAAATAAATAAATAAATAAATAAATAAATAAATAAAAGAATACTTACATTAGCCTACAGTTGGGCAAGGTCATCAGGCAACACTGTGCACGGTAGAATATCGATTCTTTGCCCTTGTGATCACTAGGAGCTGCAGCTTGCTGCTGTGGTCTAGCATTGTGAGAGAGTATCCTACCACATATTACTAGCCCAGGGGAAAAAAAAAAATCAAAACTCAAAATTTAAACTTCAGTTTCTACTGAATGTGTATGGTTTTCCCAGCATCCCAAAGTTGAAAAATTCTAAGTCAAACCATTTTAAGTCAGGGACTGTCTATAGAGTCTGAAGCCACTTAGGACCCTGCCTGGTACTGAGGTGCAGCATGAATCTCACCTGCTATCATTGTAACCAGTATCAGTTCTAGAAAATTCTGTGATGTCAGAAAGACAGGAAGACAGGTATTAGTATTACTCTTTCTTAAGGAAGTTGCCAGGAATACAGAGTTAAAAAGACTTGCCCAGAGGAATGTAGCCCCTAGGTAGGCAGGGAGACCGTATTTCTGATTCCCACCCCTAGTAGTTTCTCTCCTACGTTCCCTGCCTCTCCTGCTGCATTTTAAACTTGACCGTGTATCAGAATCACCCAGAGAGCTTAACACAAACTGCAGACCACAGGCTCCCTCTTCCTCTCCCTCCCCACCACAAACTGTGATTCAGGAGGTCTGGGGCAGGGCCCAAGATCTGTAGCTCTAACAAGTTTCCAGGTGATGTTGATGCTGCTGGTTCAGGGACCCCACTTTCAGAACCCCTGCTCTAACTCAGTGCAGCCCCTTTAAGGAATGACATCCGTCCTTCCACAGCGTACCTGATGCACACCCATGCAACATTAAAATGTCTGGCACCTGGTCAATGCCCAATAGATGTTTGTATTGGTTTTCATTTTTGTCACAGGTTTCCTGCGTCCGGCTCTTGGTTCTCTTGGCTGACAACTTGATCCCCCATTCCTTTGATCCATTCCTGCATTGCCCCTCTGATTTGGAATACACAGTTTTCTTTCCAGCTGTGACCTTGGCTGCTTTCCACAAAGACTCCGACTTGCCAGCATGGCTCTGCTCTCTCTGATCCAGCCCGCTGAACTCTCCTTGCCAGACCATAGCCTCACAGGTGGGATCTGCACGCTACTATCTGATGAAGTCAGCTAACCGTCCCCCCACGACCTGCCTCTATCATGAAAGACAAGCTTCTCTGCTCCAAAAGAAGGGCATCGATGTGCCCCTGAATCATAGAAAAGAGACACAGCAGATAGGGCAAGAGGAGCAAAACCTCATTCATTGTTTCCTGCTTAGAAAACGAGGAAGGGACATAAGGGAGGATTAAAAAGGAGTGGGAGAAAAAATGAGGGGAAGCTGCTTTGCTCCCCAGAACCTAAAATATGTGATTGCCTGTGGATGTAAATACAATAATAATAATAGAATAATGACAAAATGGAACTAATACTAGCAGGGTTTTCATACCTGAACAGTACTTTGACAACAAATGTTCATATTTCATTTGAAATTTATGAAACCTTTGTGCTTGTAATCCCACGAGCAGTAACATGGTAAATGAAAGTAGCAGGCGGTCTAGATTAATAATATTTTGCTTCATATTGGAAGAGCATTTGAAAGAAGCGGCTTGCTTTATCTATTCCCCATGTTTACGATCCTGGTATTGGAACAGACTGGGGCTTCTAAGACTGGCTGGGAAATATTCATAAATGTGTTATTAATTTATGGAAAACTGAAGGACCTACCTCAAGGTTTAAGTAGGCCATTTAGAAAGTGCAGGAAGTAGGTGTAAAGATACATAGCAGAATGCAGTGGAAAAAAAAAAAGAGTAGTAGGGTGATTCAGGGCTTAAATCAGGAGCAGGAAGAGTCACTTCAAAAAGCTGTAATAGTTGATATTCTAATAAAGCGTTCTGATGAGAAAAAGCAATCTGTTCACATATGAATTCTGCCATATGCTTCTGTCTTTTCATGGTCTAGAAGGCCATGTCAGTAATTTCCAGTATTTACATGGGCATGCAGAATGCCTTTGCTGGTTAATGTGAATAAATGGGCTGGATTTACTGTGTTTCTAATGTTCAATATACACACCATGCAGGCTGCTACCAGAGGCAAAGTGGAATGTATAGGTTTGCACTGAATTTCAAACGGATACTGGAGCAAAGCAATGGCAAGCAAGAGTGACGTGGTGTCTGATGCTTCTCAGTGGAGGCTGCTTCTGCCTTGACAATGGGAAGGGCATTGTTTCAGGAAAGGGAGGAAAAGTCCAGCTAAGAGTGTAGTCCTTTTTGTTCAGTATTTGCAGAAGCAGTAAAGACCATGGTCTCAGCTTGTGGACAGAATCACCCTTCCCACAGGTCCCTGGGGGAACCGCTTTGACACTACCCCTAACCTCTGACTGTACTCCTATTCTATTCTATTCTATTCTATTCTATTCTATTCTATTCTATTCTATTCTATTCTATTCTATTCTATTTTGAGACAGAGTCTCTCTCTGCTGCCCAGGCCGGAGTGCAGTAGCACGATCTCAGCTCACCGTAACCTCTGCCTCCTGGGTTCAAGCGATTCTCCTGTCTCAGCCTACAGAGTAGCTAGGATTATAAGCACACACCACCACGCCTAGGTAATGTTTATATTTTTAGTAGAGACAGGGTGTCACCATGTTGGCCAGGCTGGTCTTGAACATCTGACCTCAAGGGATCCACCTGCCTCCACCTCCTAAAGTGCTGGGATTAGAGGCGTGAGCCACCACACCCAGACTTCTAAATCCTTTTTACATCTTGATTTTTTTTTTTTTTTTTAATGTTGATGAGTCTGGTCAACTCTGAGAATCTTACAACCACTACTTTAGTGTGAAAAGAGATGGTTTTCACAGCTTAAATAATAATTTACAAGGATGAAGAATGAAATCACATCTTCCCCTAGATCAACAATTCTCAGCCTTGGTGCTGCTCATATTTAGAGCTGCAGAGTTCTCTGTGGTAAAGGCCACCCTGTGCAATGGAGGGCGGTGAGTAGCACCCCTGCCCTCCATCCACTTGATGCCAATAGCTGTGTCACCACATCACAACCAACAAGGTCTCCAGACATTGCCAAATGTCCCCTGACAAGTGACACAATCTCCACTGCCCTAGAGGAGGGCCCCACACCTGAAACACTACTCTACGATTATTTGCTTCCGTGCACATTTTAAACAAACATAATTATTTCTGTTATGTTTGTATGATCACAGTTAGGGATTATTTGGAAATAAACAGAAGGTGGAAAATTGGGACTAAATAGGCATATAGGGTGGCTGACAGAGCAGGCAGCATATTTTTGCAATGGAACTTGGAAGTAATAAAGGAAACAGAGAGAAAATTAACTGGAACACAGAGGAATTCCTCTGAGATATGCAGAGGGTCCTGTGGATAGCAGTGGGGATGGGAAGCATACTCTTTGTAGGCTGGATCTCCAGAACCATAGTAAAAACCATGAGATAGAGATAAACAATGCCCAGTCACAAGTACAGAAAGGCAGTCAGTATCTGAGTTGAACAAGAGATGGGCAAATAATTGCTTTTTAAATATACGTTGTCTGCAACAAAGCAACATACATTCACAAGCATCTTGCTGAACCTTCCAAGGAGACAGATCTAAAAGTTTGCTGGCAAGCTCTGGATCGCTAATAAAAATGAATAATATGATGTCCATATGGTTGGGCTTTCAAACTCTTTCGTGGACACAACCTCCATAGCATAAGGCATCCCCAGGGAGAGAAGGGTGTTTAATGACTCCAGTTTTAGCTTTAAAACACCATGCAAAGGATATCTTCTATTACAAAATATTCACATTTCTTTTTACTATAAACAACATGATCTATTCAGCAAAAACAATTGTCTCTTTAAGAAAATATGCCTTGGTTTCCTATGACTTCAAATGAACTCTGGTATCAGTACCCCCAACAGGGAAACCTGGGGCCACTCATACCCCAGTTTAAGAAGCATGAAATTAAGAGGGTCTTCTTGTTTCACAGGGATCATAAACAACATATTTAAGGGACTCCACTGGTGACCCTAGTCCTTCAACTCATTGCTTCCATAATTGTTAAGTTTTATAAACATAGGGGTGAGAGATTCAGGCATATGGCCCTTACCGTCAGAGAGGAAGAGCTATAAATCTACAGGTGTTACCCATAAGAGCTCCTCGGACATCTTAGAACCCAAAGGCAGGCACTCTTAATGAACAGATGTCAGCCAGCTGTGAGCCACTTTGAAGTGGGCATTGCTCTTCTGTAATTCCTTGTAAAGGGGAGGGGTTGATGGAAACAAATCTCCTTAAAGGCAATGGACACTTAGGTGAGGACTGAAGCTTTGGGAACTGGTAAGGAAGCTATGGTTTCGGTTTCTTTAAGTCCTTTCAGAAAATCTTTCAAATATTCAAAAGGAATTGGAAAATGAACGTTGTTGCTTCTCTTCCCTTTACTATTAGACGGAGAGAAATGGACCATATATTAACAAAACCTTAGGAGTTAGACAATCCTGGGTTGAAGTACAAACACACTCTCTTCCTAGCACATGGCTTTCTTCACTGTATTAGTCAGTTTTCACACCGCTGATAAAGACATACCTGAGACTGGGAAGAAAAAGAGGTTTAACTGGACTTACAGTTCCACACGGCTGGGGAGGCCTCAGAAACATGGTGGCAGGCAAAAGGCACTTCTTACATGGCGGTGGCAAGAGAAAATGAGGAAGAAGCAAAAGCACAAACTCCTGTTACACCCATCAGATCTCATGAGACTTATTCACTATCATGAGAATAGCATGGCAAAGGCTGGGCCCCATGGTTCAATTGCCTCCCCCTGGGTGCCTCCCACAACATGTGGGAATTCTGGGAGATACAATTCAATTTGAGATTTGGGTAGGGACAGAGCCAAGCCATATCACTCACCTATAAACTGGGAGCTAATAGTAATTCTTTCCCACAGGGTTACTGAAAGGGTAGAGGGAGACAATGCTTTTCTATTTTTTTCCTTTTGGAGACAGGGTCTTGCCCTGTTGCCCAGACTGGAGTACAGTGGCAGCAACACGGTTCACCGCACCCTAAACCTCCTAGGCTCAAGCAATTTCCCTGCCTCAGACTCCCAACTGGCTGGGACTTCAGTTGCACACCACTACACCCAGAAAATTTTTTAATTTTTTTGTAGAGACGGGATCTCACTTTGTTGCCCAGACTGGTCTCGAACTCCTAGGCTCAAACCATCCTCCCACTTCAGCCTACTTCAGCCTCTCAAAGTGTGGAGATCACTGGTGTGAACCACCATGCTCAGCCAGATGATGTTTTCTAAAGCACCTTGTAGGCTGACTTAGGAGTTTTCCTTTCTGTCACCTTTGTCATAAGATAAAACTATGATGAAAATGAAATAATTGTAAACCTTTTGCAAGGTAAGAATTCAACAAAGTCAGACAGATGGAAATTAGAATCAGAAGTGACCTCCTTCTACCAGACAGTCTGAAACATGCAATCACAAACAAGGGCAGCACAGCTAAAATTCTAGGCCCTGGGCGTACATCTATTCTCCTATTGCACAAACACCGGGGGAAATACTGTGCTTTTGCTTTTATGAACTTCTAAAGCAATAATGACTTGTATTCAAAGCACTCTTACTTTCAAAAAAAAGTCATTAATACATTTTATGAAGTCAGAACCCATTAGTGAAGATGTATCGAGTATGTCTGCTTAGTGGAGATTATCAAAGGGGGTCTAGAATGGCATTGGACATATAGATTGCGGCCTGGTTTCACAAATGGATAAAGACTACAGAAACCTGAACAGAAAGGCTTCAGCCACCTGCAATATTTGAAAACCCCCAGGTATTGATGCGGCACTAAGAGACAACATCAAGCCATCCTGGGTAGGCTGCTGGAGCTCTTGAAACATACGCATATGCAATTCATTTTACTGTATGGTTTATACAGAATCACTGTCAGTGCTTAAATAATTCAGGGACTTAATCGTAGTAGTTTATTCATACATGCTTCCAGGATGTGACTAGAAAGTGCCCAGATGGAGGGACAAGACAAAGAACCAGGTTGGGAGTATCCTTTTGAGTTTGCAACTATGAATATATTCATATATGTGCCCTACTTCCACCAAATGCTTTCACATCTTCATTCAACAAACATTTCTTCTTTTTTTTTACATTTTCAGACAGGGTCTCATTCTGTCGCCCAGGCTGGAGTACAGTGGCATGATCATGGCTCACTGCCACCTTGACCTCCGGGGCTCGAGCAATCCTCCCATCTCAGCTTCCCAAGTAGCTAGGACTACAGGTGAATGCCCCCATACCCAGCTAAGTTTGTTCATTTTTTGTAGAGACGGGGTCTCACTCTGTTGCCCAGGCTGGTCTTGAACAATTCAGCTCAAGCAATGCTTGCAACTCAGCCTTCCAGAGTGCTGGAGTTACAGGTGTGAGCCACCACACCTGGCTAACAAACATTATTTATGTGTTCACCATGTGCACTATATCTGGCCCTAGACAACACATGGTCCTGACCCTCAAAAAGTTGGCAGTGTGGAGGGTGGGTTGTTAAAAAGTTATCCTGGCTGGGCTCAGTGGCTCACACCTATAATGCCAACACTGGGAGCCCAAAATGGATGGATCATTTGAGGTCAGGAGATCGAGACCAGCCTGGCCAACATGGTGAAACCCCATCTCTACTGAAAATACAAAAATTGGCTGGGCATAGTGGCGTGCACCTGTAATCCCAGCTACTAAGGACCTGAGATAGGAGAATCATTTGAGCCTGGGAGACAGAGGTTGCAGTGAGCCAAGACTGCATCACTGCACTCTAGCCTGGGCAACAGAGTGAGACCCTGTCTCCAAAAAAAAAAATGTTATCCTGACATTTGTTAAAATGGTAAGGAAGACTTTACGCAGGATTATTTCAACAGGGGTCAAGACTACTGCAATATGGGAGAGAAATAGGACTCAACTCCAAATATAATAAAGACAGCTGGGGCGTTACAGCCAAGGAACAGAGTGGCAGGGGGGTGGGAGGGTCAATGGATGAAAAATTACTACAAGGAACCACAAGGGTAGGGGTATTCCAACCTAATCAACTTAGCAGGATTCTTGCTGAAGGCAGGCAAAGGTGATCACACACGAAGGGTGAAGGGATTCTCTCTAAACTGACTTAGAATGACTCTTGCAAAGACTGGACTATGAAGATCCAGCAAGGACAGAGGAGCAAGGCCAAGGCCTAGTTGAGAAGTGGGCTCTGAGGAGTCGAGCTAAAGATTGGTCAAGGAGTCTGCCAGAGGGAAAAGGGCAGACAGAAGTTGCCCCAGAACATACCGAGACTCAGTCAGAGTTTCTTAAAAAGATATGATGTCTGAGGTGTTCAGGGAGGATGAGCAGGAGGAAGCAAAGAGAAAAATACAAGGCATACAGACAGCATGTGTGTGCAAAGCAGAGTTTGGCAACCTTCCAATGGCGATGTGTAGCTTGAACAGCGTTTCTCAACAAGGTCACTACTGCCTTTTTGGGTTGAATGATTCTTTGTTGGTGGGGCGGAGGTAGAGGGTGGGACTCCTGTGTGTTGTGGGATGTTCTGCAGCATCCCTGACTGCATTAGTCTGTTCTCATGCTGCTAATAAAGACATATGCGAGCCTCAGTAATTTATAAAGCAAAGAGATTTAACTGACTCACAATTTAGCATGGTTGCAGAGGTCTCAGGAAACTTACACTCATGGCGGAAGGGGAAGCAAACATGTCCTTCTTCAAATGGCAGCAGGAAGGAAAGGTGCCGAGCAAAGGGGGAAAAGCCCCTTATAAAACCATCAAATCTCGTGAGAACTCACTCCCTATCATGAAAACAACATGGGGGTAACGGCACACATGATTCAATCACCTCCCAATGGGTTCCTCCCATGACATGTGGGGATTATGGGAACTACAATTCAAGATAAGATTTGGGTGCGGACAGAGCCAAACCATATCACTAACCTCTACCCACCAGATGCCAGGAGCACCCTCCCTCAATCCCCTGCACCTTCCCCAAGTTCTGACAATGAAAAATGCCTCCAGATATTACCAAATATCCCTTGGGGGAAAAGCTGCCCCTGGTAGAGAAGCAGTGGCTGGAAGGATAGATACAAAACTCCAGCATGACGGGGAGGACAGTTGTCTCCGCTGAGGAGGGCACCTGTGCTGGGGTGTTAAGTTGATATAATGAAGGTAAAAGCCTCTATTCTCTAAATATGGTGGGTTAATATGCAATAGAGAGAGGAAAAATAGAAAGAAGTGAATGGGAGTTAGTGCATCAGGACAGAAAAAGTAGGATTTGTCAGGATCTTTTTTTTTTTTTTTTAAAGTAACTGATATAATGACTCATCATGAATGATCTCTGAATTTTCTCTCAGAAAATTTTCCTATTTCTGATGAAGAACTAAGGATAAAGATGACGCAACAAGAAATAAAACCAAGCTTTCTATGACTTAAATAAATCACCATGTTTCAAAACATTTGCACATCTTGTCACTTTTATCTACACAGTGGCGCCTCACATTTTTTTTTTCTAGCTTATGTTTGAAATGCATTTCTATTGCAGAAAACTTTAAGATATAAAGAAAAAATAACCATTCCTGGTCTGTTAATTTGAACTATGGCTCTGTGACATTCTACAAAGATTTCAAAAATTATTTACTACTTTAAAGAACTCCTGTTTCAGCAACAATTAGCAGCAAACCAAGTAGCACTTCATTTGTACCACAGTAGATCTGACCTCACTTGCATTTTCTCTTTCATTTCTAGCACAATTAGCAAAAGAAAGGGAGTGGGCCATTTAACATGCCTTTCTAGCTAATTTTTAATCTGTTCTAATGCATGAATTTAAAAATGCCTACTTGAGGGCTTCAGGGATTACTAAATAATAAACCCTAAAGGTTCCAAAATCCGGTTAATAGTCAGACCTGGAGAATATGAAATATAGTGTTAATTTAGAATAACATAATGCCTAAAAATGAAGCAAGTTAGATCTAATTGAGCTATGAACTGCTTGCCTTGTATTGTGTAATAGAGGCTGTGCTAACCAAGGGTTGCTGAGCTATAGATAACCATTACTCTTAGAAAATATGTTTATTGGGGTCTCTCTCTCTTCATTACCCAACCTCATAAAGTATATGTCTGCGTATTCCGATAAAACATAAAACGGCAAGGCAGAGTCACAATTAGGACGCCCTAAGAAGCTGCATCATAAAATGGTGTCTGTCTCCAAATGATTGTTCACTTAACCGTGATAAATATTTATCAGCATGCAATAGAACAAATCCTTCAACAATCTCAGGCCACACTGAAAATGAAGGACTTTCGCATTTTCGATTCTCCTCCTTCGATAAATACAATCCTTTAATCTACAATGTCATTTGATGAGATTTTGATTTTAAATTATAATTACGACACAGAAACGTTAAGAACCTACTGGGTTATTTCCGATATCTACTTAAAGCAACTTGGATTTAATGTTATATCATGAACAGAGACAAGAGAACTGTGTGAACAGTGTAAAAATGAAACTGCTAAATTGGGTGGTTATTCATTGTATAACCTCTTATGTCATCAGTACCCTCACTGGAAAAAAAATGCGTTTTAAATGATAAAATAAAGATGAAAATAAACTCCTTAATGATCCCTACTCTCTTGTTGGCCATCATATGCCAACTGGGGAAACATAAGGAAAACTGAGATATAGATCCTCATGTTCCACTTAACTTGCATGGCACAGGCCTTCGCTGCTTGGATATGGAAACTGTTTATTATCATGTGGCTTCATGCGCAGTCAACAGAAAAATGCCTTATGAAAAGAACACTGCCTTCCTGGGTGAGTTTCGGAAATGAAGCCTGTCTCCTGGCCAGAGATAACAGTTTCTGCAAGTCAACTCTGTCTCTGTTAGACAGATAGCTAGAGAAGGCATATGGAGCGCAGGGTGGGGTTGCTTATAAACATAAATGCCTTCTGAGCCTTTCCTAAAACAATTGGATTCCTGGAAAAATGTCCTTATCATTGGTTCTCAAACTAGAGGACTTCCCAAAACACAAAGAGTTGGGCCCACTCCCCTTTAGTGTTTCTTATTCAGGATTTCTGGGGTAAAACCAGAGAATACGTATTTCTAACAGATTTCTGAGTGATGCTGGTGTTGCTGGTCTGGGAGCCACACTTTGAGAACCAGATTCCTATAGCAAAAGAAGGATCCAGAAGGAAAAAACTTCCAGTGAACATCTGGTCCTGACTGTATGAATGTCCTTCCCCAATCTACAGATCCCAAATCAACTTGCACTTTCTTTTCTTTTCCTTTTATCTCGTTCTCTTTATTTCTTCCTTTCTTACCCCATCTTTCCTCTCCTCCTTTTGTTTTATTTCCATTTCAAATTCCCTATTTCTATTTCTTCTATTCTCTTCCCATTCCCCGTGGGTCCATGTCCCTCCTCCCTTCCTACCCAACTCTCTCTCTCTCTCTCTTCCTTTCTTGGCCCTGCCCTCAGATCTTTCCCTCAACATTAATCAGCCTGCCACCAGGCTCTCAACAGTGACCAAGATTACACATACACGCCACATGGGAGAAACACACAAGCCAAGATCTTACTCCTTGGCAAGCAGAATGAGGGGCAATTGTCAGAATGATTTCAAAGAGGGAGGATAGGAGTTCTCTGCTAAGCATTCAATATAGCAGAAACTTCTCTGCCTTTGCATTTAGCACCACATAAACAAAACATATATGGTGGTGTGAAATATACACAGAATAGTTATATACATACTGCTGGCAGATTGACTAGATTTTCAACATTAATTTTCATTTTGGGGGCTATTCTTGCATTTTAGGATACATAGTCCCTAGGTCTAGTTTTAACATGCACTTAACTCCCATGTTAGATGAAGACTTATAACAAAAGCGACTATTATGAGAACATTCCTAGATGAGGATCTACCATAGACAGACTTAGCTCTTCATGGCCTTATTGTGTCAGACTCTGAACATTAGACACATACAAAAAAAAAAATTACAGAGTGAAAGTTATTAGGCTGCAGAATAGCTTCCCAAGGGATGTCCCCAGACCTCATCACTTGAGTCATTAGAAACAAGACCAAACCAAACACTCGACTCTGCCATTAGGGAACACTCCTGCCCTGGCTGAGGGTGGACAAGATGACCTCACAGATCTCTCCCAGTCCTCCCAGGGTCATAAAAACAGAATGGAAACTCTGACTAGACATCACGCTGCAGGGAGAAGTGGAGAGACTAGCAGACTGAACAGCAATATCTCAGGGGGTGGACCATGTTACAGTGAACAGTAAAGAGAAAAAAAAAAAAAAAAACCTTAAGGATTGTGGCCAAAGGACACCCCAGAGTAAAAATCACATTGAGAACACTCCCTAGTGAGGCCCACGATGCAATTTTGCAGACAGGGCTGTAAAACAGTATGTGTTCCCTAGTTTCTGATACGTACTATGAGCGCTCCTATGCTCTGACTATAAGAGGAGTGAATTACAAGTATATTTCCTGGCTCCCTCTTTTCTGAAGTTGTAACTGCCTCACTAAAACATATGAGAACAAAGAGAAGCTCAGTTAGGTGACAACGATGGTGCCTCCACAGCTCAGTATGATGCGGCCCATTATAATTATAGTTCAAAGCAGCTGAACTATATGAAACTGAGATTAACCTGGAAGAAGATAACTGGTTCCCCAACCCCATCCATGAGGGCAGAGCCCTTTCTCAGCTGTTAGCAGGGAGGGAGGAGGGTTCTGTGAGGCCCCACATGGCTTCTTCACCTCAGGGATGTTGCAGCTGTGATGCACAGCCTGAGCCAGCGGGCATGCTTGCATCACATCCAGGTCCCGTAATAAATCTGAGGGAACTGCAAATGGGTGGGGTGGAGAGGAATTCTGGACTTGATCTGACTCAACACGCCACAGCTGTCATTCTAGCTCAATTGGCCCTAAACTGCAAAACCAGTCATCCCTACCCACCCGCACCCCCTGCTAAGGAACACCCTCATAGTTCACAGGCCCTCCTACTTAGGTGGGTTTTGTATTACCTGTCACCGCTCCCCTTCCCCACTCTGAGTACACCTGGACAGACCGCAGGTCCAACCATACATGAGTCAAGGGCAAATCTGTCGAGAAGTAATGCTCTGCAATCTATCAATGGCAAAGATGACTCATACCAGCGGATTTCTGCACTAAGGAATTGGGAAACCAACTCTGAGCCTGTTGCAGCAGGGACAGCTGATGAAAAGATGCCATGAGGTTGAGTTGAGTTGCACGGTCATGAGCAAAAAAGAAGCATGTGTGAGCTAAACTTGTGAGGGAGGAGAATGAATAAATCTAGCAGCAGTGGAAGAAACTAGTCAGAAAAAGAGAATGCCACAGTTGTGCAGGAGGGGATCACAAGAGACAGTTACCCAAAACTGCCTCCTTTCCTCAGCCTGCCAACATTATCTCTTACAGAAAACCTTTTTCTTAGAAGAGGCGGCACAAGTAAAACTCTGTTCCTTGTGACCAAAGAAGCTGAATTAAATACTCAGAAAATCTAAATTATACATCATGATGAGCTCTTCCTGCCCCAAACCATGACTGTTGGATATTTAACATGAGAACGCCCACAAGTCCCTGAAGACCACGGCTTATCAATGATACTGAAAACAAGAGGTGAGGCGCGGCAGCTCATACCTGTAATCCCAGCACTTTGGGAAGCCAAGGCAGAAGGATCACTTGAACCCAGGAGTTCAAAACCAGACTGGGCAACAAAGTGAGATCTTGTCCCCACTTTTCATTTAACTTTTTTATTATTTTTATTATTATTATTTTTGAGACAGAGTCTCCCTCTGTCACCCAGGCTGGAGTGCAGTGGCACGACCTTGGCTCACTGCAACCTCTACCTCCCCAGTTCAAGTGATTCTCATGCCTCAGTCTCCAGAATAGCTGGGATTACAGGTGCGTACCACCACGCCTAATTTTTTTATGTTTTTAGTAAGCACGGTTTCGCCATGTTGCCCAGGCTGGTCTCCAACTCCTGAGCTCAGTCAATCCACCCGCCTCCGCCTCCCAAAGTGTTAAGATTACAAGTGTGAGCCACTGCGCCTGCCTCCTTTCTCTATTTTTTAAAAATAAAAATAAATTTTAGGCCGGGTGCGGTGGCTCAAGTCTGTAATCCCAGCACTTTGGGAGGCCAAGACGGGCGGATTGCGAGGTCAGGAGATCGAGACCATCCTGGCTAACACGGTGAAACCCCGTCTCTCTACTAAAAAATACAAAAAACTAGCCGGATGTGGTGGCGGGTGCCTGTAGACCCAGCTACTCGGGAGGCTGAGGCAGGAGAATGGCGTAAAACGGCAAGGCAGAGCTTGCAGTGAGCTGAGATCCGGCCACTGCACTTCAGCCTGGGCAACAGAGCGAGATTCGTTCTCAAAAAAATAAATAAATAAATAAATAAATTTTAAAAAATGTTTTTAAAGACCAAGTAACACTCTGTGTTTTCCTTACCTGCTCTTTTGGAAGCTGGAAATCGAATTTAGGAATATTTCTGGCATAGAACAAAACATGTCATCTGGAGTCAGATCCTAAGTTTTAAATGATGATCCTTCCTACCCCACCAAGGGAATCTGTTACAGCAGCCTACAGACTCATTTATTGAAATTTCTCATCTTAAAACAGAAGTGCTATCCTCACAGAATCATTCATTCACTCAGGGAAATCATTCACTTGGAGTTTATGATGTTTAGTCATGAAAGCATGTCTTTGCAAAACACCTACTGTGCATTATCCAAAGTTGTTAAGTACAACTGTTCTCTTTGCAATGGGCATTAAGGCATTATCCTTTGTCCCATGCTCTGGACAAATGAATGGTGCAAGAAGTATTGGCTCCAAACTACCCTGAAGGGGAGAAATACCTTTCTTTAAAATTTTATTTTCATTTTTAATTTTTTAATAGGGATGGGATCTTGCTATATTGTCCAGGCCAATCTCAAACTCCTCAGGCAATCCTCATGCCTCAGCCTCACAAACTGCTGGGATTACAGGGGGGAACCACCACATATGGCCTTTTTGTTTCTTCAGAGACAGGGTCTCACTGTATCACCTGGGCTGGAGTACAATGGCATGATCATAACTTACTGCAGCCTCCAACTCCTGGGCTCATGGGATCTGCCTGCCTCAGCCTTCTGTGTAGCTGGGATTACAGGCAAATGCCACCACACTTGGCTAAAGGAAAAATACTTTATTAAAGAGTAGTGCCAACTACACGCATGCAGAAACATTCATCCTCACTGGTGCAAAACAACTGAGCTGAAAGGTGTGAGCCACCTTTAAGTGGCTCTATTTAAACTATTAAACTACTAAGTATTAACTAACTTAGTAGTTTAATAGTTTAAATAGAGGGTTGTTATTTCATGATAGAAGAGTGGCACAGTGAGTTAGGCCCAATTTTCAAATATCAAGCGATTCTAGCAGGTCCTGATTTGTAGGTGTAAAAAATAATAATTAGCAAAAATAAAATAATAGTAACAGCAGAGACCCTTCGCTGAGTGTCTACAATGTCACTGGCTGCGGACTTTACATATATTCCTTTTCTCAATTGTGACAGTCATTTGAGGCATGGAGAACAACTCTTCCCAAATAAAACGGCTTTTAAAAATCACTGCTCCAAATGTGGTCTGAGAGCTGTAAGCATCAGGGACATCTGGGCGCTTGCTAGAAAGGCAGACTCCTGGGCCGCAACCCAGAACTAGAAAATGAGGGGCTCTGGGGCTGGGGCGCGAGACTTGCGTTTTAACCAGCTCTCCAGGGGATCCTCACACCAAAGTTGAAGAAAAGAAGCCCTGACTTAAAGAGTAACTTTCCAAGGCCAAATAGGTAGTAAGCCACAGAGTCACTGCGCACGCGTTTGTGCTGAGTATTGGAAACTGTCCCATCCACTTCAGGTAATTAACGAGGAGCCGGGCTGGGGCTAATTACGTTAACACCTGTAATTCAGGATTCCCTGAGATCAGGAGCGGGAACCCTCAAACCTCAGTCTGTCCCTAGAGACTCTAAAGGACAGAGTCCTGTACTGGCTCTTTGCTTCCTCCCCCCTCACTTCTTTTTTTTGGTATATGGAGGAAATCTTGGGCGGCACCAGCCCCGTTTTTTGAAGTCATAATTAAAAGGGCTCTGATTCAAGTATCTAGGATGTTTCCTTTATTGTTTTATAGATGAATGTGAAAAAATTGAGTTTTGTTTCGCTTTTTTGAGACAGGGTCTCTCTCTGTCACCCAGACTGACGTGTAGTGGTGAGATCATAGCTCACTGCAGCCTCAACCTCTGGGCTCAAGCCATCCTCCCACCTCAGCCTCCCCATTATCTGGGACCACAGGCACATGCCACCATGTCCAGCTCATTTATTTATTTATTTATTTTTGAGACAGTCTTGCTCTGTCACCCAGGCTGTGGCGTGATCTCGACTCACTGCAACCTCCGCCTCCCGGGTTCAAGTGATTCTCCTGCCTCAGCCTCCCAAGTAGCTGGGACCACAGGCATGTATCACCACGCTCACTATTTCTTTTTGTATTTTTAGTAGAGATGGGGTTTCACCACGTTAGCCAGGCTAGTCTCGAACTCCTGACCTCAGGCAATGTGCCCACCTCGGCCTCCCAAAGTGCTGGGATTACAGGCGTGAGCCACTACGCCTGGCCTAAATTTTTTGAGTTTTTTGTAGAGAGAGGCTCTCACTGTGTTACCCAGGCTGGTCTCAAACTCCTAGGCTCAAACTATCCTCCCACTTCAGCCTCCCAAAGTGCTAAGATTACAGGCATGAGCCACCATGCCTGGCCAATAAAACTAAGCTTTCACCAACACAGTGTGTACTGTGCCCAACACTGGGCTAAGTGCTCCATACCGGGGCTGTGCAATGGGACATTCTACTGTCATGGAAACGTTCTCTCTGTATCTGTGCTACCCAATGTGGGAGCCACTAGACATGTCTGGATGTTTAGCACTTGCAATATGTGACTGAGAGACTTAATTTTTAATTTTATTTAAAATTTAATTTAGCTTGAAATGGCCCCATGTGGCCACTGGCTACCTTAAAGTATTGGATAGCCCAGCTCTGCATGGCTTTTTTTTTCTTTTCTTTTCTTTGAGACAGAGTCCCTGTTGCTCAGGCTGCAGTACAGTGCTATGATCATGCCTCGGCCTCCTGGGGCTCAAGCGATCCTCCCACCTCAGCCTCCCGAGTAGCTAGGACTACAGGCACTTGCCACCATGCCCAGCTAATCTTTGTAGAGATAGGTCTTTTTACGTCATCCAGGCTGGTCTTGAACTCCCAGGCTCAAGCAGTCCTCCCACCTCAGCTTCCTGAGTAGCCGGGACTACAGATACATGCCACCACACCTGGCTAATTTTTGTATTTTCTGCAGAGGTGAGACTTGTTATGCTGCCCAGGCAGGTCTTGAACTTCTGGGCTCAAGCTATCCACCTGTCTCAGCCTCCCTCGGTGCTGGGATTACAGGCATGAACCACCACGCCCAGCCTAGATGCCTTTTCTTATTTAAACTTCACTCTAAGCCTATGAAGGCTGAAGCTAATGTTATCCCTATTTTACAGATGAGAAAACTGAGGCTTGCAGAGGTAAAATAAAGAACCAATAGGCACCCATGGAGTCAGTTAGCGGTAGGGCTGGGGTCCTAAGCCAGGTCTGCTCTGACTAGAGGATTTGCAAGGCACAAAAGCACTCAGCTGCCACTGGTTAGGGAGCCTCTGGGAAGCTGCTGCTCAGAGCTCACCTAAGCAAAGGCGGCAGCAAGGACAGCATGGCCCCTAAAACAGTTGCCTCTGAGTATCTCTTTCTCCAGGCAGCAAGACGGCTGCTGTACTCTTGGCAGCCATCAATGAGAAGATGTTTGGACATTATCCTCATGTTACTAAATGTGCATTTTCCACTTAAAAATAAGGAGCTTCTGTCACAAATGATTTATATGGAAACAATATTTCTCCTGGAAAGGAAACAGGAATAGGAGCTTTTTACTGTTTCTTTCAAGACTTAAAAGAGGTGGGGGGAAAAGCCTGTGTCTGTATTATATTTATTTATTTTTTTATTTATTGACTTATTTTTTGAGATGGGAGTCTCGCTCTGTCACCCAGGCTGGAATGCAGTGGCACAATTTTGGCTCACTGCAACCTCTGCCTGCCGGGTTCAAGTGATTCTCCTGCCTCAGCCTTCTGAGTAGCTGGTAGTACAGGCCCACACCACCAGGCCTGGGTAATTTTTGTGTTTTTAGCAGAGATGGGGTTTTACTATGTTGTCCAGGCTGGTCTCGAACTCCTGATCTAAGGTGATTCACCCGCTTCGGCCTCCCAAAGTGCTGGGATTACAGGCGTGAGCCACTGTACCCAGCCACTTCACCCATCTTTCTATCCCTACCCCATCACCATCATGGTAAGAAATTGGTTCCAGGATCTCGGACACCTGTAATCATTCTGTACCTTTCACACAGCAGGTCAGCAGGGGAAACGATCCTCCCTGAATCCATCCCTTAGTCCAAGATGCTGGTGCCTCCACAGAGTAACTGCACCAGTCTCAGCTTCACCAAATGGCATCCCTGAGATTCTAGAAACAGGCTTGGCAGTTGACCCCTTCCGTGCTCTCCTGTTTCTCCACCAAGGATGGGAGGCAATATGGTTATGGGAGGAAAAGGGTCTACGGCCAGGGTGAACTGATGCGACATGCCGGGTCTGCTCTGAACAAAGTGTGCAGTGCCACCCTGGGTAGGTGGCTTAACCTCTCTGAGCCTCAGTCATCTCCACAGTAAACTGGGAAGCACACACGGACTCTTCACGGGGTTGCTCTGAGGAGTCAATGAAGGGATGCATGTAGAGCACTTAACCCCAGGCCACGCACAAGAAGAGATCTGAAAAAAGGTGAGTTTCCTATGGCTCCTCCCTTCCAGCCCTCAGTCAAAATCCTGACCCTCTTTTAGGTTTATCTCAGACCCAATCTTACTCACCATGACTTCCCTACCCTCCGAGACTCCATGTGTTTTCCTGTTTTCATATTTTACAGATCTGTACCTATGCCTATTGTAGTTATTTATACAATTATCACATTTTGGCATGGACTCAGCTTCCTGAGCACTGGATCTCTGCCTTGCCCAGCTTTTCCTTCCAGGTTGCAACCAACATGTGGTCCTGCACAAACAGGTGCTCAGATATTTGTTGAAATGAACTTCTATAAAGATTGAGGCCAAACTAAAATAAATCAATTCATTCATTCATTTACTCAATATAGATATATGTTTTTAGTCAGAGGGTCTTGCTCTGTTGCCCAGGGTAAAGTGCAGCGGCCCGCTCATAGCTTACTGCAGCCTCGACCTCCTGGGCTCAAGCGATCCTCCTGTCTCAGCCTCCTGAGTAGCTAGGATTACAGGTGTGAGCCACCACGCCCAGCCCATTCACTCACTATTCATTAAGCACATACCCTACCAAGTGCCAGGTAAGGCCATTGGTACTCAGGACCCAGGAGAGACCAAGGCAGACAAAACCTTGAGGCTTCATTCACTTTCCAGTGGGGAGGGGGAAGGCAGTGAGACAATTAGGAAGTAGACAGATAAAACAGAGAAACGATGTCTGCTAAGGAGAAAAATAAAGCAGGGTACAGTTTCAGGGACGGCAGAGTTTGGAAAGAAATTGGCCATTTTAAATAGTGGCTAAAGATGTCATCCCTGAAAAGGAGATATTTGGGCAAAGATTTGTAGAAGCGGAACAGGCTACTGTTTAGAAATAACATGAATTTGGAGGCAGGAAATTATATGCCTAAGAAATGTTTGGTTCTGTACTCAGAAGGAGAATATAAAGGAAATAAAATGTGACATCACTGACCACCCTCAGTTCCCATGTTTCCTCTGTTTTAATACCAGCTAATGTTTTCTGGACATGTCCTATGTGCCAGGCCGTGCCCAGATGCTTCATAGAACTGAGTTCACCACCAAGAGATAAGATAGACACCAGAAATGGAAAAAGTCACCACGTGCATGCCCTGGGCAGGCATCATAAAAGGCGAAAGTCAGGTGTCCCACACTGTAAACAACCGGGAGTGTTGGGGGTTGCACCTCTAAAAGGATCCATCCCTAACCCTCGTAGAGCAGACGGCTGCTAACAAGTAACTGACCACAGAACAGGCTCAGGATGTTTGACCTGTGTTTTTGAGAGAAGCTGGAAATCCGAATTTTTCTGTGAAACTTCCCAACTTGAAAACGTTGGCAAGCCATTACAAGTTTTCAAAAACAGGATGCAGGCCAAAATTTTATTTAAAAAGTGTTTTCAGGATGTATGTGATCCGAACATTGAGTTTTCAACCTCTGGCATAGAGAGTAGGTAACCAGTAGACAGAGGAACCGAAAACATTTGTAAGAATCCTGTCAAACAGCTGCCTGACCCCTAAACCCTGAGGCTAGGTATAGTTCATGTTTGAAAAGAGCCTGATTGCCTGGGACCCCCTCATGTGCCTGCCCAGGGGACAGCTTTGGGGTCTGTAAACACTACGTCTTTATGTGTAGACGCAATATAATGCCTGCGGAGATTTGAAAGCAAAAACAGCTCATGGTTCATTTAAAAAAAAAAAAAAAAGTACACTAGGTATTAATAAAAAGTGTTTTTGTTGCTTTTTTTAAAATTTGCTTACATCCTACCAATGAAAATGCATTTGGCAAAATAGTCCAGAGGAAACACCGTTTTTATTCAAAACTGTTTTTCTTCCCCTTTCACTTGTTATTTCTAAATTAACTTATCAATAATGTATTAAAGTAATACTCAAAAATGGAACAATACTGCACCTTTAAGAAAATATTATTTTTCCTGAGGTCCTATCAAGGTAAATTTCATCAGTATTCAAAGAATGAGCAAAGCACTTCAACAATTTATTTCAATAAAAGAAGACTTAGCTGAAAGGAGTATAAATGATGAGAACTTGCTTTAAACTGATTTATTCCCTGCAGCAATAAAAGGAATGTTTCTTCACTCAGCTGTTTAATATGCAAATATGCAGAACATCCAGCCCCTGACAGCACATCATTAATAAAACCTTGCACTGAGCAGAGCGCCCAATATTTCATCCTGATGAAAATACATGATGATGATTTTAGACTGTAGACTTTTAGAGTTGGAACAATGTGCTTTCCTGGTGTTGCAACCCACCAGTCGCCCAAGGTGGGGGTGGGGAGCTTTTTAGAGAAGTGATCCAATTTCTGCAACAGGAAGTCCCAGTGTTAAAAAAATATATAGAGACAGCGTAAATATGGAGGGCTGTTAATAGCTCATGCTACCAAGGCCTAAGTGACAAGATCTGAATGGAGGGCAATACAGGAACAAAAGTGGCAGAAGTCTGAGACCCTTGCTTCTTTAGGGGATGGTAGCATGTTAATTTTCTGTGTGTTTTTTTTTTTTTTGGACTCTGTAGAGAGCATCCCACTTGTTATGCTTGATGGTAGCTTTATATTCAAATGGAACAAGACAGCAAGCTATAGAGAAGACACAGGGCTCAGGAATTTGAACCCTTGGGGGCTCTCAGTCTGGTTGTCTGATTACTGTCCCAGATTTGCTTATGGAGTAGTAACGTCTGGATTACTCTGAGATTCTGAAACAAGCAGTGGAGAAGAAGCTGAAAAAACTTCTTTGTACTAGATCATATGCTTTCCCTTTCCATTAAAACCTTGGATTGATTTAAAGGGTATGTGATGGGACAGTGAAGGATTTAAATTTTTTTCCCTCTTCTTTATGACTTCTTATATTTTCCAAATTTTCTATAACGAGTATGCCACAGGTATGACCAGAAAAGTCAAGTTTTTTTTAAAAAAAATTATTTTTTTTTAATAACTTTTATTTTTAGTAGAGACAAAGTCTCGCTATGTTGCCCAGGCTGGTCTCAAACTCCTGGGCTCAAGCGATCCTTTGTCTGCCCTCCCTAAGTGCGGGGTTATAGGCATGAGCCACTATACCTGGCCAGAAAAATCATGTATTTAAAAATTTAATTTATATATTTTTAAAGCCATCTAGATGGACTAGTGCCCAGGGACATCTGAGGTTGCGAGCACCCGGGCGGGTGCTTTTCACTGCTTTGTGGAACCATCATATAAACCCCCGTGCTTGCTCTCAGAATAAATATTTGTGAAATGGTTAAATGAGTTACTAGTTGTAAGTGCTTAGAACCGTGCCTGGAACATGGCAAGGCCCATAAAAGTATTTGTTAAATAAATAACCAATAAATTAGATTAAATATTTAAAGTACTTTAGTCCGCAGAGATGAGTTTCTGTAAATATTATTTATTTATGTAGATG
>NW_012103920.1:4767505-4772831 GCF_000951045.1 Mandrillus leucophaeus
GAGGAGTGCTTCCCCACATCTCTCCTGTGCACCCCACATTCCTCCCTCTCTCTGTCACAAGTGTTCTCTTCATCCAACCAAAACAGTCAAGCCTCAAAGCCAAAGGAAAGAGAGTTGTTGGATTTTATTTCCAAATATTTCAATTATAAATCAATCATTTAGCAAAATTCCATGAAGTTTGCAAAATTTCTCTTTGAATCAGTTCCCATCGAGAATCCAAAAAGTCTTGGGGGCAAAATTTTAAGCAGTCTCTTGCAGGTTTTAGTAAACTTCTCCAAGCTAGTACTTTCCATGTTTCTGATTTTATGTGCTCAGTAATACACCCTCATAACTCAAATGGGATGAACCAATTAAACATTTCCCTGTAGTCTCTAAAATAGCTGCTCTTGGCATGTTTTTTGCATGGCACAAACCTCTGCGGGAGGATACGATAGAAATCTTGCACTATTTAAATATAGAATTGGGACATCAAAGAAAGGGTTGTATTGAAATAACATGGATAATTAAGGAAGTGGAGAACAGTAATAACTGATTTACATAAAATGCTAATGAGTCTCTTGACTTGTTTGGCAATTTGCACTTTAGGCTTGGTAACGGTGGCTCCAAATTTATGATCTAATTTTTATTTTAATATTTTCTTTTAGCAAGTCGTAACCAACACTAATGGGGGCCTGCCAACGTCTAACTCCTTTCTCCTTCAACCATCCAGAAGCTTCTCTTTCCGATCAAGTATGCAGGGCTTGGGGATGTAACTAGTCTGTGAGTTTCCTGGAAGCCGTGTTTTAGTGGGATTTTGTGTTATGGTGCTGGTGTCGTTACCGATGATCAACACTGTTCAAACGTTCACAGTTGACTAAGATAATCGGGCTGGAGAACAAATAAGGTGTTAGAGAAGCGAAGGGCTTCCTTGTACAGCCAGCTCTCTGCTACTCAGAGAAAGAGACTGGGGCAGGGCATCCTTTCTCCAGGCTAGTGCTTATCCTGCACCACTCCCCAGTGCCTTTCACTTCCAAGAAGAAATTATATGCTCTGAAAATCCCGGTTTTATTGTTCTCTTCTACTGATCTCACCTCACAGGGCCACAGCCTCCCGTGAATGAGAATGAGGACTTGAGTTGTTCCTTCAGGACATGTCTGCACGTTGACCTTCAGCGTACCCTATTTCCCTCTGAGCCCTCTAAGCATGATCCATTGCTTTCTCAGGCCATTCCCCCTTCACCCCATTGATGGGTTTCAAAGCTACTTAAATTTCCAAGTCCTGACGCGCTGCGGCGGTGGCCGGGGCTCTCAGCCTTGCCCTCTTATGGATTGTGCAAGGTCACTGCCGGGGAGAGGAAGGAGGCAGGCACAGCATTTATCAGGATGTATTGCTTTACTTTTTCTATCCATCACCAAGGCGATGATTCTATTTTAGTGAAAATCCATTGAACTCCGATCAAGTCAGATGGCTGTTATCATTGGAAACTCAAGAGCTGTCAGGCCATAATCAGTACAAATGCCAGACCCTAAAATGGGGGGCTCTGGACCAGTGATGGTTCTCTGGGAATCCTTTTGGTCATTCTAGTTTTTAAAATTTCATCCGATCACTTTTATTTAAGTATCTTTTCAGCTGTTCTCCTTGCAAATGATACGATCTGGTTCTGCAAGTGGGAAAGAACCCGTTACAGGCAATTTAGGCACAGTTTGGAGACACAATGACTTCTCTTGCCATGCTACACTGCCCGCTCTGGGCCTAATGACCTGGCTACCCATCAGAATACCTGTGCATGCCTGAATGATCACAGAAACCGGAACATGAGGAGTGCATACACACACATTCCAGTCTTAGTCAAAATCACCAATCTCTACACTATTTTGTGGTCTCTTCGATACATATATTTTCTGATCATCACACTCGGCTATAGAGCGCAATGTTAACAAGCACTTCAGCCTTGAGAGCTCTATTTTCATGATAAACGCCCCTGCTTGCATTTGCATGTGTATGGGAAGACTTCATGCTACGGTTATCCCCTTGAACATGGAAAAGGAAAATTCTAAAGCTCCCTGAAAATTTCCTTGGGGTTTGTCTTCTGGTCATGGATTTAATTAAATCTGACATTTAAATAAAATCATTTAAAGGTATTTGCTGCCCTGCCGGTGTCCTAAACTTTTACAAAAGTGGAAAGTTGTGAAATAGGATAACAAAATGCTTTTTAATCATGATCCTGTAGCTCAAAGTGATACTTAACTCTTAACTACCCAAAAACAGGGGATGTTCCTGCTTTTGGGGAGTAGATGACCAAGGACCATATTTCTTCCACTACCCAGTTGAAGGCCAAATCTTAATGGGCTGGAATGAGAAGGAATGACATGACTAGTACCTTTGTGTCTACCTCACCACTTTTTAAGATGTAAAGCCGTTTAATTTACATGTATTTTTCTACTTTGCAATCCATACCTTTATTCCTTTTTATTAGCAAGACAAATTGAATATCGACGGTGCTTTCCTAAAGATACTTACTTTCTAAATAATAGCATTCTAAATAATAAGGGTAGCTATTTATTGGTCACTTACGCTGTATCAGGCATCACACCAAATGCTTTACATACACTGTCTCATTTTGGCCTTAAAATCACCTCCAAATGAGGTAAGGAATCTCCACTTTATAGATAAGGAAACCAGGGCTCTGAGAGCACCAGCAATTAATCAGGTTATCATACAAACTAGAAGGGGCAGGGTTGTTGTACTAAATAAACCATCAAAAGTATCTACTGGTTTCCTAGGGTCACAGGCACATTGTCTTAAAACCACAGAAATTTATTTATATTTTATTTTTAAATTTTTGAGATACAGTCTCATGCTGTCACCCAGGCTGCAGTGCAGTGGCACAATCTCAGTTGACTGCAACCTCCACCTCCCAGGCTCAAATGATCCTTCAATCTCAGCCTCCCAAGTGGCTGGGACTACAGGTATGCCCCACCACACCCGGCTCATTTTTTTTTTTGTATTTTTTGTAGAGACGGGGTCTTGCGGTGTTGCCCAGGCTGGTCTTGAACTCCTGGGTTGAAGTGATCCACCTGCTTCAGCCTCTCAAAGTGCTGGGACAGGCGTGAGCCACCGTGCCTGGCCCAACAGAAATTTATTCTTTCACAATTCAGGAAGCCAGAAGTTTGAAATCTCAGTGTATGCAGGATGAGTCCCTTCTGGGGGTTCTGCAGGAGAAACCATTGCAGGCTCTGTTCCAGCTTCTGGTGTAGCCACAGCCTTGGCATTCCTTGGCTTATAGATGGTGTCATTCCAATCTTCACCTCTGCCTTGACATCACCTTCCTCTCTCAGTGTCTCTGTTCTGTCTCTCCTAAGGACATTCTTATTGGATGAAGGGCCCACCCAAAACTAGTATGATCACACCCACGTCTCTATCTTTACATTAGTTACATCTATAAACATCTTATTTCCGGGTGGGTGGAGTGGCTCACACCTATAATCCCAGCACTTTGGGAGGTCAAAGCAGGACCTGTCCAGTGGTTTGAGTCCAATGGTTTGAGACTAGCCTGGGCAAGATGGCAAGACCCTATCTCTATTTTTTTTTTAATAAAAATGTATTTTTTAATTAAAAAGGCCTCATTTCCAAATGAGGTCACATTCTGAGGTTCCAGATAGACATGAATTTGGGGGGACACTATTCATCCAGTACAGCATCCATCTGGAATCCAAACCTGCGGCTGGCTGGACTCTGAAGCATGGGTACCTAGCCATTATCCCATAATCCACATTCAGAGGGTGACGTGATTTCCAATTGCACACCTCTCGTAAGTTTCTCAGAGATCATCCCCAATAGTTCTCATAACGTAACATACCAACGCAGCATGTGGCATCGCAATGCTCATAATGCTTTTCCTGCATATTTCGTGGATGAACCAAGGTCACTGGGGAGCTTGGAAAGGTGTTTCCTTCCCGAATCACGGGAGGGTCGGAAAAGACAGATGCACAGAAAAACATCCAAGGATATGACCCTGGGTAGAACAGTGGCTGGCATTCAACACACGCTGCCTGGCCTTCCTAAACTCCAGCTGTGGTTAGAGCTAGACCTGCTGGTGAAAGGGAACCAAAGAATAAGAGGTGAACAAGAGCTCAGCTGGTCTCTACTGACGCAGAGAAGCCCTCACAACAAAGATGGAGCTTCCGGGGGCAGCCGGAAACAGGAATTTAAAATTCTTGGCCACCATTCATTCCCTCTTCCTGCCTCTGGAGGAAAAAGCAAAACAAGCCAAATAACAGCTCTACATTATTGGTGGGGGAGGATGAAGGGAGAAAAGGCAACCATTTTGAGAGGACTTGTTCTATTAGTAAGATTCTGCTTATGAAAAAGCAATACACGTGCAAGAAAGAAACGTAACATGGAGAGAAACTTGATTTTTCCTTATCCCTAAAAAACATCTTATTAGAGATTATTTTGAATAAAGAAGTCTTCTGAGTCATTGAAATAATCAATATGGGTACCACGTGGGATGCATGGATGGAAATTTCAAGGGAACACGTATTGAAGGGATGAAAAGCAATTATCCAATAAATTGTGTCTAGTTTTTAGCTCAAACAGAAATTCTAATACTTTTGGAATAGAAACAAGTGACATATTTGTGTTGGATATCTGAAACCGACTCATTTAGTTCCTGTTCACTTTTCAGCTAGGTCAGGGTTTCTCAACCTGGGCACTTTGACATTTGGGGCTGGGTAATTCTTTGTAGTAGGGACTGTCCCATGGATTGTAGGATATTTAGCAGCATCCCTGGCCTTCACCCACTAGATGACAGTAGCACTTCTTCCTCCTTCCAGTTGTGACAACTAAAAAATGTCCCAGACAGTGTAAAATGTCCCCTGGGGAGCAACGCTGCCCCTCAATCCTACCATTCTAGTTGAAAAAGTTGGAGTTAAAACTCCCTTTCCAGACTCCCTTGCAACTTTGTTTACAGACACAAATGCATCCCACCAATTGCTTAGGCGCTGCCATGGGACACTTGGGACAGCAAATGTGAGGGAAGGGCCATATCTAGCTTCTTTGGGGCTTCTCCTCTTAGCAACGGAGTGTGCGAAGGAAGTTTTCTGTCTTCCGGTTCCGGGGTCCCTTCTCCAGCTTCCTTGTGGTGGAGATGGGGCCACAGCAATGGAGGCAGCTTTGGCTTATCCATCCGCTTAGCTCCAGTTGTAGCTTCAGTGGAAGGACCTTCCAGGAGGGTCACTTCTGTATTATTCAGGAAGCTGTTCTGAACGTCAACCTCAAAACTACTCTTTTAGCTCTTCTAACAATTTTCTAAGTGCCAAATTGCCTTTATTAAATCTCTCCCTTT
>NW_012103920.1:4772881-4777046 GCF_000951045.1 Mandrillus leucophaeus
TTATTGGTGGGGGAGGATGAAGGGAGAAAAGGCAACCATTTTGAGAGGACTTGTTCTATTAGTAAGATTCTGCTTATGAAAAAGCAATACACGTGCAAGAAAGAAACGTAACATGGAGAGAAACTTGATTTTTCCTTATCCCTAAAAAACATCTTATTAGAGATTATTTTGAATAAAGAAGTCTTCTGAGTCATTGAAATAATCAATATGGGTACCACGTGGGATGCATGGATGGAAATTTCAAGGGAACACGTATTGAAGGGATGAAAAACAATTATCCAATAAATTGTGTCTAGTTTTTAGCTCAAACAGAAATTCTAATACTTTTGGAATAGAAACAAGTGACATATTTGTGTTGGATATCTGAAACCGACTCATTTAGTTCCTGTTCACTTTTCAGCTAGGTCAGGGTTTCTCAACCTGGGCACTTTGACATTTGGGGCTGGGTAATTCTTTGTAGTAGGGACTGTCCCATGGATTGTAGGATATTTAGCAGCATCCCTGGCCTTCACCCACTAGATGACAGTAGCACTTCTTCCTCCTTCCAGTTGTGACAACTAAAAAATGTCCCAGACAGTGTAAAATGTCCCCTGGGGAGCAACGCTGCCCCTCAATCCTACCATTCTAGTTGAAAAAGTTGGAGTTAAAACTCCCTTTCCAGACTCCCTTGCAACTTTGTTTACAGACACAAATGCATCCCACCAATTGCTTAGGCGCTGCCATGGGACACTTGGGACAGCAAATGTGAGGGAAGGGCCATATCTAGCTTCTTTGGGGCTTCTCCTCTTAGCAACGGAGTGTGCGAAGGAAGTTTTCTGTCTTCCGGTTCCGGGGTCCCTTCTCCAGCTTCCTTGTGGTGGAGATGGGGCCACAGCAATGGAGGCAGCTTTGGCTTATCCATCCGCTTAGCTCCAGTTGTAGCTTCAGTGGAAGGACCTTCCAGGAGGGTCACTTCTGTATTATTCAGGAAGCTGTTCTGAACGTCAACCTCAAAACTACTCTTTTAGCTCTTCTAACAATTTTCTAAGTGCCAAATTGCCTTTATTAAATCTCTCCCTTTAAAAAAAAAACATAAAGAGGTTCGCATATCCTATATGGAGGCCCAAAGAAGAGAACCTGCCAGGGAGTTACCAAGTGAACACCGTGTGTCTCATCAGGAAGACTCAGACATGCTCTGAAGGTGCCCCTGTCTGAGCTGCTGCACCTGCTCTTTCCTTGTACAGAATGCACTTTATTCCCTTCCTTCCCTACCACTCACCTTCGAGGGTGGTCCACCTACAAACACCCATGTAGATGCCAAAGCCCATCTGATGCCTGCTCTTCTCAGGGGTAAAGCTTCCTCCTCCTTATCCTCACCCCCTGCTGTCACTCCTTCACCTGTTCCCAGTAGACAACTAACTACTCCTATCTCTCTCCTACCTCTCTTGGTAACTTTGTCACTCCCCTTGCCACACTAAATGTTCTAATTGTTTATTCCTGCTTGTTCTTACTAAACTGAAAGATTCTAAATCATTCTTAAGTTCCCAGTGCCTAGCTCAGAGTAAGAATATAATGAATGATGAATGGATACACAAAGGAAAGAATGGAATCTTGTAATGTCATTCCTGGTTGCCTCACGACATTTATCTGGTGGTCCTCACCCTCAAAGTACTTAGGGAATTCCCAAGAGGAGTCAAGACAAAGAGGAGAAAAGATAAGTGTAGGGGCATGAGAATTAAGTTGTATGTTTTTTGTTTGTTTGTTTGAGACAAAGTTTCCCTCTATCGCACAGGCTGGACTACAATGGCATACATCTCGGCTGACTGTAACCTCCGCTTCCCAGGTTCCAGTGATGTTCCTGTCTCAGCCTCCCAAGTAGCTGGGATTACAGGCGTGTGCCACCATGCCTGGCTAATTTTTTGTATTTTTAGTAGAGATGAGCTTTCACCATGTTGGCCAGGCTGGTCCTGAACTCCTGACCTCAAGTGAGGCACCCGCCTCGGCCTCCCAAAATGTTGGGATTACAGGTGTGAGCCACCACACCCAGCCAAGTTGTAAGGTTTTGATGGCTAGTGTACTTAAGAAGAGCTTTGCCTGAGAGCAGCACAGAGTGCAATGTGATGGGGCAGAGGGCACATCCTAGAGACAGACGAGGAACACACACGGAGGTGTGGGATGGAAATCATGCAACACTGCTTGGTAACCACTGATGCCTTATAGCAAAGGAAAACAGATGCAAGCTGATGCGAGAGAAAGACAGAAACAAAGGAGACAGCGCTTAAATGAGTCCATTTGAACAATGAGCATAGTAATGGGTGTTCTCATCAATATTCTATTATTTTCATCACTATCTTTTTTTTTTTTGAGACGAAGTCTCGCTCTGTCTCCTAGGCTGGAGTACAGTAGGATGATCTCGGCTCACTGCAAGCTCTGCCTTCTGGGTTGACGTCATTCTCCTGCCTCAGCCTCCCGAGTAGCTGGGACTACAGGCACCTGCCACCACATCCAGCTAATTTTTTGTATTTTTTAGTAGAGACGGTGTTTCACCATGTCAGCCAGGATGGTCTCAAACTCCTGACTTCGTGATCCGTCTGCCTCAGCCTCCCAAAGTGCTGGGATTACAGGCGTGAGCCACCGGCGCCCGGCATATCATTTTTAATTTTCTAAAAAAATAGGATGCAAAAAAGTATATGTATATTGAGATAACCCATTAAATAAAAATGTCAGCCTGTCCAAGCTAAAAAATGGTGTTAAAAGAGACTTCCAGCTCTGCCTCTAGAAAGATAGTCTGCTATGAGGGGCAGAAACCTAAAATTTAAATGCCAAAGAGTTGCAGAAGTGTTTACCCACGGAGTTTCATGGAAGCTGCTAGCAAATACATAAAGTGGAGGAGGAGGAGAGGGAAAAGCATTATTTTAGACCCGACTGAATTTAAAAAACAAGTACACAAAGATCCGATACTGAAAACTCCTCTGATCATTATGTAAGAGACTTTTAATTCAGCCAGCAGTTGGGTTTTAGGGTTAGAGATAACAGGAAGACAAATGAATTTTCCCCAAACCCCTTTAGAGCCCTTTTGTGACGGAATTGTTACCCGCTGGACATCAACACTGTCTTGGGAGAAGCTGCCTTCTGACTTACATCTGAATTTAGTATGCAGCCTCCTTAGGAAGCCTTCTTAGAAGGCTGCATGGCATGAGAATTAAATGTAAACTTTTATCTTTCCTTTCTAGATCTCCTCCTTTCAATCACTAATCTCTCCAGGAAAGAACACAACCAAACAGTCCCATTAGGTAAGAGGCAGATGGAACTGATGTAAACCACCCCCCCGAATTAATGGACCTGCTCTTTACTGCACGATGGCCCTTCCCAAGATGACCTTGCCAATCAGCAGATCTTGTTTTGTCTGCATTTTCCAGTGACTGCAGGCCCACATGCAGCTGAAGGAATCTGCTTTATTTCTCAAGGCAGTACCCCAGTCAAATGGTTCTAGAAGCTAAATAAAATTTGCTGACCTAGGCAGATCTTTAAAACAATTTCTTAAAGGCAAATTACAATATTCAAACTTTGTAAAAACAGGCTCTAAGTATGTAATGGCGTGACACACTGGGGCTTGGGTTGTTGTGATGTTGTGATGACACACTGGGATCCCTCTAGGCATGGTGACGGCAGTAAGGAGCCACATTATGACACAGTTACAAGTAACCCCCAAATCTCAGTGTCTTTTTGTGTGTACATTTTTTTTTTTTTTTAAAGGGTCTTGCTCTGCCACCCAGGCTAGAGAGTGGTGGGGGGATCATGGCTCACTATACAGCCTTGATCTCCTGGGCTCAAGCAATCCTCCTGCCTTAGTCTCCTGAGTACCTGGGACTACTGTGGCATACCACCACACTCAGCTAATTTTTTAATTTTTTTGTAAAACGGGGTCTATGTTGCCCAGGCTGTTCTCAAACTCCTGGCTTCAAGCAATCCTCCAGCCTTAGCCTCCCAAAGTGTTGGGATTACAGGTGTGAGCCACTGTGCCCGGCCTCCAAATCTCATTATCTTGGCCGGGTGCAGTGGTTCACATTTGTAATCACAGCACTTTGGGAGGCCAAGGTGGGTGGATCACTTGAAGTCAGGAGTTTAAGACCAGCCTGGCCAACATGGTGAAACTCCATCTCTACTAAAAATACAAAAATTAGCT
>NW_012103920.1:4777096-4778385 GCF_000951045.1 Mandrillus leucophaeus
TGGCCAGCCCACACTGGAAGTCAGGGTGTGTACACGAAGAGTTAGGGGCTTGACCAGTACACATCTAAGGGTCTTGCTCTGCCACCCAGGCTAGAGAGTGGTGGGGGGATCATGGCTCACTATACAGCCTTGATCTCCTGGGCTCAAGCAATCCTCCTGCCTTAGTCTCCTGAGTACCTGGGACTACTGTGGCATACCACCACACTCAGCTAATTTTTTAATTTTTTTGTAAAACGGGGTCTATGTTGCCCAGGCTGTTCTCAAACTCCTGGCTTCAAGCAATCCTCCAGCCTTAGCCTCCCAAAGTGTTGGGATTACAGGTGTGAGCCACTGTGCCCGGCCTCCAAATCTCATTATCTTGGCCGGGTGCAGTGGTTCACATTTGTAATCACAGCACTTTGGGAGGCCAAGGTGGGTGGATCACTTGAAGTCAGGAGTTTAAGACCAGCCTGGCCAACATGGTGAAACTCCATCTCTACTAAAAATACAAAAATTAGCTGAGCATGGTGGTGCATGCCTGTAATCCCAGCCACTTGAGAGGCTGAGATAGGAGAATCGCTTGAACCCAGGAAGCAAAGGATGCAGTGAGACGAGATGGCACCACTACACTACAGCCTGGGCAACAGAGCGAGTATCTTAAAGCCATATCAGGGAAGCACAATTTTTCCACGTCTGTCTTGGGTCAGTTTGCAATTCTTGCTTTTGTCCTACCTCTAGGACCCACCCTGACAGGGCAAATGGAATCTGGAATATTACCAATCTGCGTGGTGGAGGGAAAGGAGATTATGATGCAGCATGCTGGAGGCTCTTCAAGTTTCTGCCTCAAGGAGACACACGTCACTTCCCCCCAGACTCCATTGGCCACAGCAAGTCACATGTCAGGAAAGTACGGCCTTCCCATGTGCCCAGATGGAGAGGGAAAACTCAATAGTTATGAGTTATACTCAGTAACTCAATAATAATAATCATAATAATTCAATTAATAGTTATATTCGAATTCGCAGTTGTGAATACCCCTTCTGAATCCACGATGGGTAAGGCAATGTCACGCATAAGTGAAAATTCTCTTTTCTAGGTTCCCTTAGGATGTGTGTGACAAGATGTGTCAGTGCCAGAATTCAGCCCGTGATTCCAGAAGCCGGCGTGCCAACTTGGAAATCTGTTGCCCGTCATCAGAGCTCCCTACTCCAGGAACCCGGACCACCACAGAAAATTCCACAAAGCCCCGGCCTCTGCTATCTTTTGTCCCCATCGCGTTTACCTAATAGATGATCCTACCAATTCCCATT
>NW_012103920.1:4778435-4779531 GCF_000951045.1 Mandrillus leucophaeus
AGCAACCTTTGGAAATGTTTATAGAAGGGTTACCCATCATAGTCAGAAATAACCAGATGTTCATATCGCAGTATTATTCATAATAGCCAGAAAGTTCAAACAGTCCAAATGCTGTCTCTTATACACATCTAGATGTGTATAAGAGACAGGCTCCCTACTCCAGGAACCCGGACCACCACAGAAAATTCCACAAAGCCCCGGCCTCTGCTATCTTTTGTCCCCATCGCGTTTACCTAATAGATGATCCTACCAATTCCCATTGGCAGCCCTTTGTAGTGTAATGAACAGGATGCAGGCTGATGAATGCAGCCGCTGCACAGAAAACGTCAGTTCTTTCATTAAGCAAACCTTCCCAAGTTCATTGTATTGAACCAGGGTTGAGGCTATTAGGCTGACACATGACAGAGCCAATTCTAGTCACATTGTAAGTGCCTATTCATGTTTGGCAAATTCCGTTTTACGCACATGCACACATTTAGAATTGGACTCTTGTTGACTGCAAATTTTTTCCCCTTGAAATCTATTTTCCTATTTTTAACTGTTAATAATTAAGAAAAATCCCACTTTAATAATTGAGTCTCAAAGAGCCTAATTCAGGGAGAACATAATGGATGGCCACACTGGGTTTCTATTCTGCTGGCCGTACAGTATGCTTGGTCTTCCTAGACACACTGATATGGATACACTGGGCGCATCTGTAAAAGGGAAAATCGTAAAACATTTGGGCACAGAGTTTTGACACTGCCGGTTCTTCACTCTGCTCACATTTTAAGAGGGAAATATTATTTACAAGCTTGGAATCCCTGCTAGTGAGAGGAGACAGGACTAAGGACATCCTTCCAGGGTACAGACTGGGAATGACCTAGCCTGAGCAAGGAAGAAGCTTAAAGCATCCACAGCAGCCAGGAGCCGTGACTGCTCTTTCTGCAACCTGCCACTTCCTCCATGGGCGATCATACCACAGCACTCATGCAGCACACATACAGTGGATGCCTCCTGGGTGGCCAGCCCACACTGGAAGTCAGGGTGTGTACACGAAGAGTTAGGGGCTTGACCAGTACACATCTAAGGGTCTTGCTCTGCCACCCAGGCTAGA
>NW_012103920.1:4779581-4805524 GCF_000951045.1 Mandrillus leucophaeus
TGGCCAGCCCACACTGGAAGTCAGGGTGTGTACACGAAGAGTTAGGGGCTTGACCAGAGGGAGAGAGACAAGAAAACTGACCATTACATTTGAACATGCTTAGTGTGGTCATGTTTCCTGAATCTACCCTGTTTTCTCTATCTCCATTATTATCACCTGGTCACCTCAATGGCTCTCTTCGACTCCTGGGTCACCTCCCAGCATATCCTTCAGCTTTCACTCCTGCCTCCTACACATTGCCCTCCTCATTGCAACCATGGCATCTTTTAAAAGTGTGATTCAAATTATGTCACCTGTTTGGTTCCCATGTCCCAGTAGTGATCACCATAACTCAAGTAAAATCCAGACATCATACAGTGGCTGCACATGTGTGGTTGGCCCCCCTCTTGATGGCATCGCCTATCATCCCTCCTGGCTCCAAGCCCACTGGCCAGTTTCTCTCCCTTGAACACATCAAGTGTGTTTACACCCCAGGGCCTTTGCACTTACCACACCTGGCCTTGGGATTTTCTTTGCTGAGATCTTTGCATGTCTCTCTTCATTCAGGGTGTAGTTCAAATGTCACCTCTCCAAAAGCCACCTCTGATCACACACACAATCACTATCTTCTTCCCCTACTTTATTTTTATTTAAATGATGTAAGACATGTCAAGGCATATCCTGGATGTCACAGACATCACTGCCAAGACATGCCATAAAAAGATATCGGAATGAAAATATAACTTTGCCCTAACACTTGTATATGGATGTTCATAGCAGCATTACTCATAATAGAAATAAATTAGAAGCAACCTTTGGAAATGTTTATAGAAGGGTTACCCATCATAGTCAGAAATAACCAGATGTTCATATCGCAGTATTATTCATAATAGCCAGAAAGTGGAAATGACACGAACTGTGAGTGGATGAATGAAGTGTAATGGATTGACAGAATATTATTTGGCCATACAATGGGATGAAGCATTAGATTGGTTCAAAAGTGATTGCACCAACCTAATACTAATACATGAAATAACACAAACCTTAAAAACATTAAGTGAAAGAAGTTACTTGGCCACATATTGTATGATTCCATTTATATGAATTATCCCAAATAGGCAAATTCATAGAAATGAAGTCAATGTGTAGTTATGAGAGATTGGGGGTATGGAATGGGGAACGCCGGCTAAGGGGTACAGAGTTTCTTTTAGGGGTGATAAAAATGTTCTGAAATTAGATAGTCGTGATGTCGGCACAACTTTGTGACTACACTATAAGCCAATGAACTGTCCACTTTAAAGGGAGACTATTGCAGTACTGAATAATCTCAGTCAAAAAACCAAAGCGATAGGATGTGACTTCCAAGATTAAGTTCAAAAACACCCTGGTTGCAGTCTCTCTCACCAATTCCTACACTCTCACTTTCTCATGTGGACAAAAGCCAGCTGCCACGTTACAGGCTGCCCTTTGCAGAGGCCCATGTGGCAACACCCAACAACTAACAGCCAAAAAGCTGAGTCCCAGAGTCCAGGAACCATCAAAAAACTGCATCTTGCCAACAACTGTGCAGCTTGGAAGTGGATCCTTCCCGAATCCAGCCCCAGTCAATGACCGCCCTCGATTACAGCCCGCAAGAGGTGCTGAACCAGGCTCAATGCTTCATCCAAAGAAAGCGAGATGATGAATGTATGTTGTTTTATGTTTTAAAAAAATAATAGAATAAAAATCAAGCCCATGACTGCCCGCTGCTCCTTCTGCTTTCTCACATTGCCTTCCTCATCCTGCATTCTTGGAACGGGTCCCAAGGGCCTGATAGTGGTATCAGGATGAGCACCTACATGGCAGGTGCTCAGTGAGGTTTTCTAGAATTGAGTAATAATTTCTAATACTGTTTTCTCCACATAAAGCTAGAAAATTCTCTCAATGAGAAACAGAACAAATGAAAGAGAGAAAAAAACTAGATGTCTCATTATGTGCTCATGTTTTCCAATCCCTTAAATGTCGACGAAATGCTGACCAAGACTCTCAGTGAATCCTGGTGACCTTGCCTTGCCCCTGACAGCAACATTCTTCTAAGTACGAATAGCAGGCGGTTCTAAGATCTGGCCTAGGTTGTACCAACCTCACTTATTTACTAGTCAATTCATCCTCAGAGTAGCTCTCCACCGTGCCTCCCTGTAAAGCACTTAATCCTCACTTACTGCAAACCCCAAAGTCAGAGCATTCACTACTACTACTACTACTACTACTACTACCACTACTACAATTATCATCATTTTGAGACAGGGTCTCGCTCTGTCACCCACGCTGAAGTGCAGCGGCACCATCTTGGCTCACTACAATCTCCATCTCCTGGGCTCAAATGATCCATCCACCTTAGCTTCCTGAGTAGCTCAGACCGCAGATACGCATCACCACGCCCAGCTGATTTTTTGTATTTTTTGTAGAGATAAGGTTTTGCCTCAGGCTGTTTACCCAGGCTGGTCTCTAACTCCTAGACTCAAGTGATACACCCGCCTCAGCCTCTCAAAGTGCTGGGATTACAGGCGTGAGCCACTGTACCCGGTCTATTAACTACTATTATTAAAAGATGGCATCAGTCCAGAAACAATTTGCACTGCCCTTCCTTGAAGCTCTCCCCCAAACATCCCATGCACAGAGCCCCCACCTCCTCCCCATCCTTCAGCAACACATCTCTTCCAAGAGAGATTTATTACAGGGCTGTCGACACAGTCCTACCTTTACGGAAAAAGATAAAAATAAGAAACACCTTGCAAGAAGATGCCATGGTGAAAGCTAAATCATAAATGTTTGATAAGGAATGATCAAATCCAGACAAATAACTGTTCAATCCCACTTTGTATTAAGCAGATAAAGTCATACAGAAAATCAATGTGATGTATTGAAAGGGGAAAAAAAAATTGCCCAGCTTGGGGATTGGACTACACAGTGTTATGAAGTGGTCGCTTCAGAAGAACCTTACAATACAATAGCAACATAAATTTTAAAAAATGGCGTGCTGATTGCTGACTTGTGGGACCTGTCAATGCATTCCCTGACAGTCCTCTCTGTTGCTGCCGCTGGAGAGAATTTCTGGTGGGGGCGGGGGGACACAGGCATTCTCATGTGTGAATGGTACAGAGGAAATTGGTTTAACTATTCTAGAGGACAATTTGGTAATTCTGGTGAAGTTAATTGTTTCAAAGATGTACACAGTGCCTTTGTTCTTCCACTTCTGCTGCTGGAAACCCTCCCCCCCCAATATCCTTGCTCAATTAGACTAAATATACATGCAGGAACATTCAATACTAAGTCATGTGTAATAGTAAGACATGGCTCTAACTTCAACATCTATAAATAGGAATGCATATGTTAATTAAATGACACCATGTGATGGCATACTATCCATCATGGAGTATTAGGAGGTTGAGCTACATGTGCTGGTACCAAATAATCTCCAAGGTACTATTAAATGGAAGGAGTACATAATAAACAAAACGTATCCAATACTCTCAGTTGCATGCATTTTTTAAAAGGCTACCCATATCTCATCTGATGCTAAATGCATATAACGTTTCTGGAGGAATCCATAACACACTTTTAATGATGGCTGCTGCTTTGTGAGAGAGGTTTGGGAATGAGGAAAATCTTACTATCTTATTGAAAGGTCTGAAACGTTTATCCTGGGCTTCTATTCCTTTGATGGATTCTTTTCCCCAAGTGAGTAGGGAGCTGGTGGCAAGCAAAACAACAAGCAGAAACAACACAAAGACACAGTAAAAACTTTTGCAGGAACAGGAGGCCCTGAGTTGTTTTGTGAATTCTCTACAAAAAGACAGAAGGAGCTTTGAATGTTACTCATGATATGCCCAGCCCAGCTCCTCTCCCACTGGCAGCTGAAAAATGAACGTTGTGTTAAGTGGCCCCTACCACCTCTCAGGAAGAATATCAATGTCTCCAATTTCCTTTTGTTTCCCCAAGCCCACAACACACCTCCTCAAATAAAATGAACCATTGTCTGCCAGGGAAGCGGACCTTTTGTGTGCGGAAGTGCATTTTAGTGATGGGCTCACAGTGGTCAGTCCGTATCTACCACTTATTCTTTAAGGTAATAATAACCTCCCTCCTGCTGATAATATTTTATATAACCTGTAATTAAAAACAAAAAAAGCAGCACAGTCCACAATAGTAAACAGATGGGAAAGGCCCTCTGAAATAGAGGATATGGAAAGCTTGCTAAAAAGAGCACACACTTGCAGAGAGAAGATAAACAACTCTGGTGTCACTATGGTGAATGATGTGTTTGCTTTGAGGTGAAATAATAGGAAATGAGGATCAATTAACAATGTACTGATGAGCCTACAATTACCGGGCTTTTCTGCATGCACTAACAGCATGTTAAATTTCTGGTGGTGACAGCCCTTGGGATGAGAAGGCGGCTGATAGTTGAGCCTGGGGACCGGGCTTTGCTCTTCTGAAATAAACGTGTAAGAAGAGTCATGCTGTGTGTCTAAGTAAGAATGACTCGTTAAAAAAAGACAACACTTTTCTCCCTTTATCTTTGACATGACACTTTCTATCTTCATGTGGGCAAATATACCAACACTGTCATTTTTCAAAGACTTTGGGGCACTGGTAAAATGGAAAGGAAAAAGCTCCTTTAGAAAAACAAACGTAACTCTCCTGACCCGATCCGATGGAGGCAGAGATGAGTAGTACAGTGCTTTGTAAAGCAAGAGCACTTTGGAAACATTTGATAATTGATTCAAATGAGGTCTTGAAAGGGTTTTTTTGTTTGTTTTTTCTTATCTTGCATTTTTGATCAGAAGTTCTCAAACTTTAGGCACCATAGAATCCCCTGGAGGGTTAAAACTAGATTGCTAAACCCTCCTCCCAGAGTTTCTAGTTCAGGAAGTCTGGGGTGGGGTCTGAGTGCCGGCGCGTCTAACACGCTCCCAGGTGACCGTGATGTTGTTGGTTGGGGACGAGCCTTTGAGAACCACAGGCACGATGGTTAAGAGCTCAGGCTGCACAACTGAAAAAACTTGGCTGAATTCCTGATTCTGCCACACTGTTATCTCTATCACATAGTCATTGAATCTATTTGTGACTCAGTTTCCTCATCTGTAAAATGAGGATAAGAGTACCACCTGCTCATACTGGATTAAACAGCATTCCTCCCAAATTTATGTCTACGCCAGCATGTGATTGATTTTTTTTTTTTTTTTTTTTTTTTTTAAGATGGATTCTCGCTCTGTTGGCCAGGCTGGAGTGCAGTGGCGCAATCTCGGCTCACTGCAACCTCTGCTTCCCAAGTTCAAGGGATTCTTCTACCTCAGCCTCCCAAGTAGCTGGGACTACAGGCGCACATCACCACACCCAGCTAATTTTTCTATTTTTCGTAGAGAAGGGGTTTTGCCATATTGGCCAGACTGATCTTGAACTCCTGACCTCGTGATCCACCTGCCTCAGCCTCCCAAAATGCTGGGATTACAGGCGTGAGCCACCGTGCCCAGCCCTAATAAGTGATCTTATTTGGAAATGGAATCTTTACAGATGCCACTTGTTAAGGTAAAATGAGGTCATCCTGCATTCCATGGAGCCCTAAATCCAACGACTGGAGTCCTTATAGGAAAAGGGAGCAAAGACACAGGTGAAGACAGCCATGTGAAGATGGTGGCAGACACTGGGGTTCTGCTGCCACAAGCCAACCAATGTCAAGGATTAATGGCAGCCACCAGAGGCTGGAGGAAAGGCACAGAGCAGGCTTTCACTCAGAGCCCCAGGAGGAACCAACTCTGCCAAAAACTCGATGTCAGGTATCTGGCCTCCAAAACTGTGAGAGAATAAATCTCTGTTGTTTTCAGCTATCTAGTCTGTGGCACATTTTTTCAAGGCAGCCCTGGGAAACTTATACTGCATTACAGAATTCTTGTGAGGATTAAATTAGTGACTACACGGCAAGTATTTAGAGTAGGACATGGCACATGATGCCCATGACTTAAGTAGTAGCTTATATTATTATTTGGGTCTTATTAATACTTTGTTTCATTACTGTGCTATTAAAAATACCTTCTCATGGAAAGAACCAAAACTACAGAAAAGAGGGTAAGGCTGGGGTTCTCATCCGGGAGTGATTTTGTACCCCAGGGGTATCTGGAAGTATCTGCAGACGCTTTTGGTATTGCAAGTCTCGAGGAAGGAGAAGATGCTACTGGGGTCTAGCAGGTAGAGGCCAGCGATGTTGCTAAATGTCCTGCAATGCACAGGAAATCCCCCTCAACAAAGACTTTCCTGGCCTAAAATGTCAATAGTGCCGAGGTTGAGAAACTCCAGGATAAAGTGAAAAATCAAAATCACTTGGCCTCTGAGTCCACTTTGCAAGGTGAGAACAAAAGTAATTTATTATTACACTATACTTTCTAATGAGATCAACACTAGGCTCTGCACACTACTCCAGCCCCTCTGCCCCGCTTCCCTCTAAAAAAAAAAAACCTGTGTTAATAAAAAATGACAACAACGAAAAACCAGAGTCAAGCTTGGACCGTGAGAGGGAGCCTCAAGCAGTTATTCTGCGCCATCTTCCACGCTAGAAAAGGCAATGTGACCTCTTGTCCACTGGGAATCATTTTCCATCACATCCAAGGAAATTCGAGAGGGGCCTAAAATCTGTCATCAGAACCTGACTGCAAGAGACAAAGGTCCAGTGGGCTGTGGGCCTCTGGCTTCAGTCCCAGCCAGGGTCACATCTTTAACTAGAGGAGGGGTTAGACTCTGGGTCTGCTGATTCTTCTGTCTTCTTTTAGTGACTGCAGCGTGCATCCTAGGGGCAGGAATCCACCTGGACTCTCACTGACAAGCTTGTCCAATATTGTTCTTGACATGCTGCAGGGCCCTGGGCGTCAGGAAGCACAGGCTCCTTTAGAGGATGGGGGAGAACTATGAGGAAGAAGGAAAATCCCCTTCCCCCCTCCTCATTTTCTTCCCACCTGTGAGTTAAGGGCAGTTGGAAGGGTGGAAGTCAGAGAGGAGCGTCTTCACTGACCCGGGCAAGGATGGCAATGAGAACAGAAGGGGTGATGGTGGATCAGACAACGGACAGACTCAAAGAGAGCAAAAAATGACAAACCTCAGTGATCAGCAGGACATATCGGGTGGTGGTGAGGGTGACACAGGGGCCATACTGGCAGCCTGGTGTGTCAATTGTGCAACTGCATGAATGACGGCACCACTCAATTAGCCAGAAAACCCTACAAGGGGGCTGCATTATTTTCAGAAATAAATGAGTACGTGAAGCAAAATGCTCATCTACCACGTGCCTCAAGACCCTAACACTCCAGAATCTCAGCATGGACCAGACGCCATGATGGTCAGAGCAGCTGTGTATCTACAGCCTTCCCTAAATAGAGCGGCTGTGTATCTACAGCCTCCCCTAAATGTTTTCCTGTTTCCTATGAAACACGTCACATCTAGAACTCATCAATCTTCTGTGTCAGACCAATCTGCCTAAGGATTGTGGTGCTTGGGTTTGGAAGGAACCTCTTCCCTTCATCTTCTGCCATGATTGTAATTTTCCTGAGGCTCCCCTAGCTGTGCTTCCTGTACAGCCTACAGAACCATGAGCCAAATAAGCCTCTTTTCTTTATAAATTAGCCAGCCTCAGGTAGTTCTTTACATCAATGTGAGAACGGACTAATACAGGCACCAAGAGGGGACAGAGAAAGGACGTGCATTTGGAGTGGGTGATCCCAAAAAGGCCTCATCAGCTAGTATTGATCTGCCACTGAAGGATGATGGGGAGACTGAGGCACACAACAGTGATCCTTTCTCACACACACACACACACACACACACACACACACACACGTTATAAGAAACAACAGAGCATAACTTTCATCCTCATGTTGACGTAATAATTTTGATCCTTCCCCAAATCAGAAAGAGGGAAGAATAATCCACACCGCTATTTTCCAAACAGACCTTGGCACTCAACCTAGATCTCACTCAATTTTTTTTTCCCCTTGGCAAAACCAAGGCTTCCCCTCAGGCTGTGCACTGCGGATTTTAAGATGCACAAAGATAACCACGCTTGAATACAGAGCTGGAACCCTGAGGAAAGGAACACACACAGACAGCCCACAGGGTCTGTGAAAATCAAGCCCACATCACCTAAATATAGTCTAACTTCTAAATAAGGCTTCAAATCACAGATTTGTTTACTTTCATTTGGTGATAATTGTTCACAGCAGAACATATCAGAAAATTCTATAATAGGAACCACAGCCAGGAAATAGTAAATAATTAATCACCCTCCCTCCCAGCCTCTTGCATCTCTGTTGATATAAATGACCGTATAATTCCAAACCCAATTATCACTACTTAGCCGTTCCATTTTGTAGTTAAAACCCCACAAAATTAAAGTGCATCAATTGTTAATGGTAATAGACCAAACAAGGGATTAAAGATTATTTTAATGTTTATTTCCTGTCAAGAGATCTTTTGGCAGGAAACACAGCAGACAAAAGGCTGCACACTCAGATGAGATTCATATATTTAAATCTTCTAACTTCTAGAAACATTATGGATATAATTACTTGTTTAATCTACTTGTTCCCTCAAGATACAGGCTGAGGAGATCAGGCCAATGTTATTATATCACGTTCTCAGAAAGGACAGGCACCGCTCGGTACCACTTTGTAGGCTGTTTTCTCTAAGTGATCAAATCAAATTAGTGACCACGCCCCACCACCCTGAGAAGCCGGATGAGGCAGAGACAGAGAGCGGAGTCTGAAGGGAGTGAGACCTCAGTTGCATTCTCAAGCTGCAGCCTGTGGCCACAGTGAGTCCCTGAAGCTAGTCTGAGTCCAGTTTCCTTAACTGTAAAATAAGGTTGATCAGGACCAGGATGCAGTCCAGGTGAGAAGGTCGCAGAAGACTTGGGGAAAGCCACCGAGTTAGTCAAAGCAAGTAGCGACACAAAATGTAAATCCAGACATTTTCATGTGGTGGCGCTCATTTTAAATGTGGTCACATAGATGATCAATGCTTAATTAATCTTTCTAAATTATCAAGATTATCGTGTACACATATACACATACGCACTCCCCCTCCCTAAGAAAAAATATGACTGCTACATTGAGGGGACCTTAGGACCCAACTGAAGAATCACTGGTCTATTTCCAAAAATCAAGACAACAGTATGTTCTACGACAATGTCAAATCAAATAATTAGGATGTGGGTTAAGAAAGGTTAAAACAATTCACAGGCTCCCAAATCTTATTTTTATGTTTTATATTGGATATGTAATTATATATACACACATACACATAGAGAGAGAAGGGTATAGATAGGTAGGTAAATTAAAAACAACTGATCACCTAAAAAACTATTTCTATCATGGAGAAATCAGAATCTGAAAAGAACGCAGGCCTCTTCCCTCAAAGAGTTCAGTTGATTGTTCTACCTATTTCTTTTCTGCCACTTTCATTAGAATATAAAAACCATGAGGGCGAAGATACCATCTGTTTTGTTCATTACTGTATTGCTAACATTTAAAACAGAGCGTAGCACATAGTAGGTAGTTGATAAATACCGCTGGAGTGAAGGAACGTGATGAGAAGGATGACTGTATGATAATTTTATATTTTCACAAAGGGATTTACATCTCATAATTCCCATATCAGTATGCTAACTTCATTTACCGATAAAGAGTCTGAAAACCAGGGTGTTCAGGGTTGTGAGCTCTGTCCAAATCACCCACCCAGGCGAAGAGCTGAAGCCAATCCCAACTCACACTTTCCGATTCTAAATCCTGCGCTCAGCCTGAGTCACCACCTTGGCCTTTGAGAGTTTCTCTCTATCTGGATTTAGGAGAAGGCATTTTGGTTTACACAGCAATATGATGACTTCAGAAGTTTCTGCAGTAGTGTGGGTTCCCAAAGCTGGATGTGACCTTGAGCAAATCTTAGTTTCTCTGGATCTCTGCTTTGCCGTTTGTAAGAATATTGGCAGTGTGACATGTGAAGATGTTTGCTCAGACCTCTTGTGTGATTAGAGATGTGTCCTGTCGCACCTAACAGACAACGTGATTCAAACCCAACTCAAAATATTAGGTTGGTGCTAAAAGTCACTGTGGTTTTGGCCATCACTGTCAATGGCACAAACTGCAATTACTTTTGCACCAAACTAACAGCTTATTTTATAACCAATGGAGGTTCAGGGTAGGAGGTCCATAGGACAGCTGAATTAGCGGCTCTAAACTGCCACAATGAACCCAGGTTCTTTCTACTTGCCCCTCTGTCCTACACAGGGTCATTTTCAACTGAGGCCGGAGGTGGTCCGAACCCAAACTGGCCGCTGCTAGTCCAGGCTGCCCCGACGTCCACAGGAAGCAGAAAGTCTCTCATCCTTGTGTATCTGTTTTAGGAGTAGGAGGCCGGGCGTGGTGGCTCACGCCTGTAATCCCAGCACTTTGGGAGGCCGAGGCGGGTTGATCACCTGAGGTCAGGAGTTCGAGACCATCCTGGCTAACACAGTGAAACCCTGTCTCTACTGAAAATTCAAAAAATTAGTCGGGCGTGTGGTGGCGGGCGCCTGTAGTCCCAGCTACTCGGGAGGCTGAGGCAGGAGAATGGCGTGAACCCGGGAGGCGGAGCTTGCAGTGAGCTGAGATCCGGCCACTGCACTCCAGTCTGGGAGACAGAGCCAGACTCCGTCTCAAAAAAAAAAAATGAGTAGGAAACCTTCCCCACAATCACCCCTCATATCCATTGGTCAGAACTGGGTCACATGCCTATTTCTAAACCAATCACTGGCAAGGAATACTGTATTATGGGCTTGGACTAATCTCACATGCCTATTTCTAAACCAATCACTGGCAAGAAACACAGTATTATGGGCTTGGACTAATCATTGGAGGCAAAAGGATTTGGGGGAGTCATCCATTATTACTGCTCTGATTACTTTTACAAAAAGTGCAAGGCAAAAATAAATAGTAAAATCAGCCTGAGTCCTTTTTAAAAATAGTGTCCAAACTATAAATGGCCTAGCTGGGCAACACTAGGGAATGGTTACATAGAATACAATTCATTTACATGGTGTAACCTTAGGAAATTATTAAAATATTTTTTCAAGTAATGTTTAACGACATGAGAAATTCTTTTTAAAAAATTATATATATATGCCTATATATTATGAGCCCAATTTGTTGAAAAGAATGCTATCACTAAGAAAGAAAAGAACACACAACTAAATATTAAGAGTGATCATCTCACGCTAGTGAAATTAATAGAGCATTTTCATTCTCCTCTGTCCAAGTTTCTAAATTTTTCTTCGTTTTCTTCTCCTTCTTCTACCATGCACATTATTTATTACCATAATCAAATAACAAAAGTTCATTTTTCAAAGTAACAAATGATGTGTGAACTCCAGAACTGTGATGGGCAAGGGGGAGTCAAATCAGGTTCTATGCCTGGGTCCAATCATATAATTTACTTAAGGTCAGTATTTAAGGAAGATGAATAAATTCACAGTCTAATAAAAATATACACACATATAAAAGAAATATCTGCTTGTCTACCAACTCTATTTTTATCACAGAAGAATCTGAATCTGAAAAGAAAAAATTTGGCATCTTTTCCACAGTCCCCAATTCTTGGGGATGATAAACCCCGAGTCCAGGATGGTCTAGGAGTCCTGGCTGGGTGCTGATGATGGCAGCAGCTGTCCAGGTAACACAGGGAGACCCCAAACAGGCTGAGAAATACCTGGAGCACCAGACACGTGAGTAAACTGCTGAGGGGTCTGCATGATCTATTACGACTTTCTTTAAAGTCCTTTATAGAGTCCACAATTGTATTGGGAATTCATGGGTCATGGCTTCCTTTTTTTTTTTTTTTTTTGAGACGGAGTCTCACTCTGACACCCAGGCTGGAGAGCAGTGGTGCGACCTTGGCTCACTGCCCCCTTCACCTCCCGGGTTCAAGCGATTCTCCTGCCTCAGTCTCCCGAGTATCTGGGATTACAGGCATTCGCCACCACACCCAGCTAATTTTTGGATTTTTAGTAGAGACGGGGTTTCACCATGTTGGCCAGGATGGTCTTGATCTCTTGACCTCGTGATCTGCCCACCTCAGCCTCCCAAAGTGCTGGGGTTACAGGCGTGAGCCACCATGACCAGCCCCAAACATCTTTTAAGTTACCAGGAGCCCTGGTCTCAAGCTGACTTCTGGACATCTGGCTTATCATGAGGCCTCATAGGTACTTCCTTTAAAACAGTCCCAGGAATGCTAATAATACATTCACCTTATACCTGATCGAGGTGGAAAATCATCATCATCATAATGTAATGGATAATGGCAACCATCCCTGTGCCTGCCATTCCATCTTACTTACACTCTCTATCACTTCATATGGGAATAGCTAGTAATACTTCCCATTCTACAGATGACGAAACTAAGGCTCCGAAAGAATAAGGCAAGAGTCCAACCAAATAGTTTGTGAGAAGCCAGATTCCCACCCAACAGTGTCTCGTTCCAAAGCATCAGCTGATCCCGAAGAGGTTCCTCATCAGAGATTTGGGCTGCTGCCCCCGCACTCCTCAGTTATGTACTGATGCTTACCACCTGCACAGGAGGCAGGGGTCATTGTCTGGAGACATGAGCTGGGTCTCCGTAAGCAAGAGCACTGAGGTTCTAAGCAAAAAGCAGGAATGGCTAAGCATGGAACAGGTAAAGGCAAGAGTTTAGCCCTAGACCTCAGGTGAGCATCAAGGATAGAGTCTGGCCTCACGCCAGCCCATCTTTGATACCATTTTAACAATCTGCTCACACTTCCAGGGACCTGCATGGCTTCCCACCTCCAGGGGACTTGTTCTCCTGCCAGAGTAAAACACTGAATAGCTGCTTGTATTCAACCTGACATCCACAGATATTTAAGAGTCTAATTCAATCGTTATATCTTCCCTCTAGACACAAAGGAACCACAGCCTTCCGGCACCTCGAGGCGCGCTCTCTCTCTCTCTCTCTCATTTGCCTTTCTTGTTTAAGCACGCCAGGGATGCACACACGTGAAACAGCGCGGATTAAGTAAAGATGCTGTACAGTGGTGCTACTTTGGTGCTTAAAATATAAGAAAACTTTGTGGGTTTCTGATCCTAACTGAGGAAAATCAGGTACCTGGGCCTTGGGTCGGGGGTCTAACCTCCTCGTGAATACAACAGTTGAACAGATGGGCAATGGCTTCAGCAGTCAAGGAGCTATCAATCCAAGAGGAGAAAAGCCAAGTTTCCATCAGTCCTAAGCTCACGAGTCCCTCTGTTAAGGAGAATCACATTACGATGAGGTTTTAGGACATAAACCAAACAGCCAAGCCACCTTTTCCCTATTCCATTTCCAAAGGAAGATGTGCCAAGTAAGTGATAATATAAATCTGAAATGTTCTATCTACATCAGGGTGTCTGGCTGGCAAAAATCCACAGTGGAACCTTTGTAGGCCAGCTGAGATTTGTGGGACAGGGGGAGACGTGGCATGGAAACCCATTCCATAACCTTTCACCATGCATAAAATTTACTGTGAATGGAATTCCTAAAAGTCCATGTTGGCCTCTGATTTAAAACTATTAAATCTGGTTTCCTGAGAACACCTCCATTATAATAAATACATCACTATGACAACATATGCTAATTACACAATCTCAAACACCAGAGTGAACAACCTATACATGAAAAATGCATTTGCACGCAGGTGTCCTGGATTCATACGACTCGGGCTTTAGATTTGGGTTGAGTCACAGGGCAAATCTCAAGCACTGCATGGGCAGTCTGATGTCATGGTGGACAAGCCTGAGAAGCAAGGCATAAGGACACCAATTTCACACAGGTGACAAAATGAATCTGTGTTCATTTGTAACAGGGGCAGTATCTCCAGCTTATGGAATTTAAGAGGGAAATTATCTGTTATTTTTACAGATAGGAATATGTTCTTCTGAAAGACAAAAAGCGGATACACATACTTCTTCATCTTCAAAGTATGTCCTGAAGAAATTAGAGAAACACTATGGTCACTGTATGTAGTAATCTGTTAAAAAGAAAAATGAGATCCTTTTTATGTAAGTTAGCCAAACACTCTTTTTTATTTTCCTTAATCTGGGTTCAAATGTCCTGCTTTTCTCCTTCTTCTTCCCTCCTTCCTCAGACATTTCAGCCAGTCCTACTGGCCTCTAGCTGCTATGATAGTTACAAAGATAAAGTACAATAGGCTTCCAATCTACAAATACTCTAATTGAAAGAAAAAATATACAATGGAACCTCCCTCCATAGAATGACAGATAAGACAGGTGAATCAAGATGGTGGCCAGGGCTTTTGATCCAAACACAGACACACATCTGAATCCTGCTTCCACTACTGTGGCTTACCATATGTGGAAGACAAGGTCATTTAATTCCTCTATATGCCCATCAACTAGACCTGCAAAATCAAGGCTTTGAGTATGTAAGTGTGAGGTTTTCCTAAGGGTTAAATAAGATAAGTAAACCCAAGCTGTACACTGTAGACTCAACACATAAAATAATAACATAACAACAGTAACAAATAATTTTAACAGAGGTCAAAAGTGGGCAGAGTCATAAGTAAAGGACAGAAGGGAAAGTAAGCAAAACCTAAGAGATGGGAAAGGACAAGGTCTATGGTATGTACCAACAAATGGGGGAAGAGCCTGGTGCAGTAGCTCACGCCTGTAATCCCAGCACTTTGGGAGGCCGAGGCAGGAGGATCACTTGAGGCCAGGAGTTTGAGACCAGCCTGGGCAACAGAGTAAGACTCCAGCTTTTTTTTTCCTTTTTTTTTTTTTTTAAATAGCTGGATGTGGTGGTGCTCACCTGTAGTCCTAGCTACTCAAGAGGCAGAGACGGGAGGATCACTTGAGCCCAGGACTTAACAGGCTGCAGTAAGCTAGGATCACGCCACCACACACCAATCTGGGCAACAGAGTGAAATCCTGTCTCTAAAAAAAATTAAAAACAGGCCAGGCATGGTGACTCATGCCTGTAATCCCAGCACTTTGGAAGGCCAAGGTGGTTGGATCATTTGAGGTCCAGAGTTTGAGACTAGCCTGGCCAACATGGTGAAATCCCGTCTCTACTAAAATACAAAAAAAAAAAAATTAAAAAATAAAAAAATTAGCTGGGCGTGGTGGTGGGCGCCTGTAATCTCAGCTATTTGGGAGGCTGAGGCAGGAGAATCCCTTGAACCCGGGAGGTAGAGTTTGCAGGGAGCCAAGATCACACTGCTGCACTCCAGTCTGGGCGACAGAGCGAGACTCCCTCTCAAAAAATAAATAAATAAGTAAACTAATTACTAATTAAAAACCATCAAAGAAACAAACAGGAAAAACCATGTGGGAAAAAATTAACCTAGTGCAAAGCTAGTGTAGAAATAAACAAAGGGAACCCAAATAATAACAAATGGAGGTCATTTATTCAGAACTTCCTGCAGCCACGCAGTCAGCCACCATCAGTTGTGTTTGGCAGAGACTCAAAGGAGGTAGGGAGAAAGAAAGCTTTATGGTTAAACAAAAAAGAAAGTGAATGCCTTCCAGTATGCTCCGATTGGAGGCTGTGGACATGGGGAAGCCGGAGGTGGGCTCACTAGACCAAGGCATCCTGTATGATTGGCTTGGGGAGCATATCTGGCTTTATCTGGTTGGTCCTGCGTTGGAAGTGGGGACAAAAATTAGCAAAACTGGGCATTACTGACCAAGTCCTGACCATTCTGAGTTGAGTGCTCCAGAGCCTGTGGGTCAGCGTTCCATGACTAAATATGGTCTGGCCATTGTCCATGTGTATATTTGGTGTCTCATTAGCAAGACATCCTAGGGACCAGTGACTGTTTACCTTACAGCTATCTGGAAAAAGGATCATGACAAAAACTCTTCCCCAAAGCAGCAAAGCAGTGAGTGCAGGGGAGCTGGTTGGCTGCCGATGAAGGAGTGAGCACGCACCAGAGTTTCCTTACAACAAGGGCCTCTCATTCTCAGAGGGCGCCCACGCAATCTAAAAACCAGTCCCTCGCCACCATGGGTCTTTGTACAGGGATATGCATGAATTAGAGAGGAAAAAGGTGCTTTGACGTCCTAAAGAAATAGCCGTTTTTCAGACAACTCCTGGGAGGTGGTAATGTATTCAGTCACCTTTCAACATAATTCCTGTCTGACTCATTTTCTCTGTCGCTTCATCTTCTCCAAGGTGGTGCACACCTGTTCTGGGTGAATAAGAATAAGTGTGGGGTACAGATAGGGAGGGTTCAAGAAGCCAAATGAATACCGGAAAATACTAAGGGAAAGCAAATGAAAAAGAAAAGCCCACCGTCCATATGAAATTCCTGGCAAAGTGATGACTAATGTTGTCTTTTAGAAAAACAGCAGTAACAGCCTCTAGATTCTCAGAGTGAGAGAGGAAAAAAAAAAGAGCTGGGATCCCCCAAAGGCAGAAATATTCCACTTGACATAACCAGCCTTAGCTAACACATTTGTGGCTTCTGTTCTAGAAACCTCTGTCTTGAGTCCAGTTAGATCTGGGTTTCATCTCTGAATCTGGCACTTACCAGCCAGTAGACTCTGAGTCATCCTGCAGGCTATTTTGAGTTATCAGAAGGTGATGGTCTGATGTTGATGTGCTGCCCAGCACTCAGTATGCCCTCAGGAAAATGGTAGCTGTTGTTTTATAGAACGAGGAGGAATCTGCCGGCTCTTACAGGACAGTGGCAGTGAAGGTTTGAGAAGATGGAGATCAGGCTTAGCATACCTCAGACATCCATTCCCTTCTCTAACAGACCCCAAGGTGCTTTGTACATGATTTCATTGTGTACTGAAAAGGGCCCATTATCATGTAACCATGTGCTAATCCGTGTAATGATGGAAACCTGGAGACCCACATGAGCAATGAGAACCAGCAGCCAGTCTCCCAGGTGGAAGGAGGGATAAGCAAGAGTCTGCAGCTCAGTTACTCCTCATCCTCACCGGGGCCTGGCCAGCATCCATTCCCTTTCCTGTAAAGCACTCGCATTTCCTTTGGGAATCAGCCCTTCCCGCTGTCCTGATCCATGTGTTTTGAGATCTCACAGTAGCAAGTGACTCATGTCGGTTCAGTGACTCCCAGAGGCTGATTCAAGGATGTCGCCAGCTAGACCCAGGATGGTCGATTCCAGACTGGGGCAATGGGGAGTTTCACATCCTCAAGGCTTGGCCATCATCGGGGAAGGAAGTTCCTGGGTCACAAAGGGAAAGCTGGGCCCAAAGGGAAGAGAAAGACTCTTGATGACATCTGTACATCTGGCCCCAGCAGAGTCTGAGCCAGTTACATGCCTAGAGTTGTCACTTCCACAAGGCATCCCCCTCTCCAACCTGCCCAGCTTCAGTTAGTTCAGTGAGACTTCTCTTACTCACAACCAACACAGCCTGACACAGCAGAGTTAGTTTTGGCTGACGGGAGGTAAAAGGAAGGTGATTCTAGGCATGATCCCTAACTTCAGTGAACTTATGTTCTTGTTCTAGGAGGAGGCAAAACCAAGTAAACTGAAAAATAAAATTTAAAATATGTACACCAGGCACGATGGCCTGTAATCCTCTCACTTTGGGAGGCCCAGGAGGGCAGATCACTTGAGGTCAGGAGTTTGAGACCAGCTTGACCAACATGGTGAAACCTAGTCTCTATTAAAAATACAAAAATGAGCCGGGAGTGGTAGTACATACCTGTAATCCCAGTTACTCGAGAGACTGAGGCTGAAGAATTGCTTGAATCTGGGAGGCAGAGGTTGCAGTGAGCCAAGATCACACCACTGCACCCCAGCCTGGGTGACAGAGTGACACTTTGTCTCAAAAAAGAGAAATTAAGATATATAAATTGCGATGAGTGCTAGGAGGCTAAGGAAAGAAGGGCTAAGACGGAGGATAGATGGACCTTACTTTCTTTAGTTAGGACAGGATGGCAGGCAGAATAATGGTGCCAAAAGGCCAAGTGTAATGGCTCACACTTGTAATGCCAGCACTTTGGGAGGCTACAGGATTGATGGAGCCCAGGAGTCCGAGATCAGCCTGACAATAGAGCAAGACATCATCTCTACCAAAAACAATAAAATCAAAATCAAAAGGCATCCATGCTCTATCCTGAAATCTGCAAATGTGTTATTTGGCATGGCAGAGGAGACTTTGCAGAGGGAGGTAAGTTCTCGAGTTGAGGAGCGTATGCTGAGTTACCCAGGTGAGACCAATGCAGTCACAAAGGACCTAAAGGGTCACAAATAAACCTAAAAAGATGACAAAGTGGGAGAGAAGGGGCAGAGTCAGAGAGAGAATTGAAGACCCTGCACTCCTGGTTTTAAAGATGGAAGATGTGGCCACCAGTCAAGGAACACAGGTGGCCTCTAGAAACTGAAAAAGTCAGAACAAATTATCCCCTGAGGCCCCGGGAGTCCAGCCCTAACACCTTGATTTCGGCCCAGTGAGACCCTGCTACAGTTTGGATGTCTGTTACTTCCAAATCTCATGTTGAAATTTGATCTCCAATGTTGGAGGCCGGGGCTGATGACAATAGTCTAGGTCATGGGGGTGGATGCTTCATGAATAGATTAATGTTCTCCCTCTATTTGTTCCCAGAGAGCTGGTTCTTTTTTTTTTTTTTTTTTTTTTGAGACGAAGTCTCGCTCTGTCCCCCTGGCTGGAGTGCAGTGGTGTGATCTCGGCTCACTGCAAGCTCCGCCTCCCGGGATCATGCCATTCTCTTGCCTCAGCCTCCTGAGTAGCTGGGACTACAGGCACCCGCCACCGCGCCCGGCTAATTTTTTTGTATTTTTAGTAGAGACGGGGTTTCACCGTGTTAGCCAGGATGGTCTCGATCTCCTGACCTTGTGATCCACCCGCCTTGGCCTCCCAAAGTGCTGGGATTACAGGCGTGAGCCACCGAGCCCGGCGAGAGTTGGTTCTTTTAAAGGCCCTGGCACTTCCCCTCCCCTCTCTTGCTCCCTTTCTCCCCATATGTTCTCTGAACCTGCTGGCTCCCCTTTACTTTCCATCATGAGTAGAAGCTGCCTGAAGCCCTCATCAGAAATACATTGGCACCATGGTTCTTGGACAGCCTGCAGAAACACGAGCCAAATAAACTTCTTTTCCTTGTAAATGACCCAGCTCAGGCATTCCTTTATAGCAACACAAAAGGACTAAGACAGACCCATTTTGGACTTCTGACCTCCAGAATGGTAAGAGAAGACATTCATGGTATGTAAGCCATTCATGTGTGGTCATTTGTTACAGCATTGACAGGAAACTAACACAGATGGTCACGAAGGGCCTCTCTGAGGAAGGAGCATTTACACTGACAGCTAAGGAATGAGGAGGTGGTACTCACACCAAGGGTAGAAGACGACCATCGGGGAGAGAAACCAGTACATGGAAAAAACCCTTAGATATGAAAGAGCTTGACAGATTCTGATAACAGCAAGCAGACCATTGTAACTACATTGTATATTGATTAGCCTTGGGGTTTAGAGAAGAATTTAAAGAACTTTATTCAATGCAACCCAACTTTTGAAGAAAACAAAGCACTATTTAATGATTTCCTTCATCTTAAACTCGTTGAAGAGTAGAACCAAAACTCACCATTTATTAATAGTTACTAGTACAAAGAATTCCACAAAAGTACAATTTTCCTTAGTAATTCCTATCTATATTCCTAATATGCCTTCCAGATTTTCTACATATGTCCGCTTCTCCTGTATGCTCTCCCGCTGTACCTACTAGTATATTCTTAAGCCAGACTCATAATCGTCATGAAATAAATATTTGTTGGATAAAAGTGCTGAGGTTTGGCCGGGCGCAGTGGCTCACGCCCGTAATCCCAACACTTTGGGAGGCAAAGACAGGAGGATCAGTTAAGTTTGGGAGTTCCAGACCAGCGTGCTCAACATGGTGAAACCCCGTCTCTACTAAAAATACAAAAAATTAGCCAGGAATGGTGGCAGGCTCCTGTAATCCCAGCTACTTGGGAGGCTGAGGCAAGAAAATCATTTGAACCTGGGAGGCGGAGGTAGCAGTGAGCTGCCCCACTGTACTGCAACCAGGGCAACAAGAGCGAAACTCTGTCTCAAAAAAAAAAAAGTGCCCAGGTTTTTGGTTTGAAAAGACACTCCCTGATGCTATTTATCCCCCATGACTTGCTCTCCTAAGTCATTCTAGAAATAATAAAAATTTTTGTTTACATAGAGGAGGGAGGTGACACATGGGGTAAGCGTCAGTCCAACAGCACTACCTGTCTGATTAGATGTTTAGGGTGGGGAGGAGAGGGAGGAGTAGTATTTTTTTTTTCATTTTATGTATTTATGTATTTATGTATTTATTTATTTTTGAGATGGAGTTTCGCTCTCGTTGCCCAGGCTGGAGTGCAATGGCGTGATCTCGGCTGACCGCAATCTCCACCTCCCGGGTTCGAGTGATTCTCCTGCCTCTGCCTCCTGAGTAGCTCGGATTACAGGCATGCACCACCATGCCTGGTTAATTTTGTATTTTTAGCAGACAGGTTTTCTCCATCTTGGTCAGGCTGGTCTCCAACTTCCGACATCACGTGATCCGCCGTCTTGGCCTCCCAAACTGCTGGGATGACAGGTGTGAGCCACTGAACCCAGCAGTGTTTTTTGTTTTGTTTTGTTTTTAGAAAGTATCATCAAGATATCAAGGGAGCTGGAGGTTACTAATTATGGCAACTGTTTCAGGCTGGGAAGAAAGTATTTTTTTTTTTTTTTTTGGAATGGAGGGGCTGTCCTCCATCCCATTTCAACTGCTGAGCAAGCAAAGAGCGATATGAATAAACTCTACAGGCACAAGAAGTCTAGGGCTTCCTTTTAAATCAGTTCCTAAAAGGCAAGGAACCAGTATATCATAGTGAGACAATCATTTATAACGGGGCCATTATTAGGAGCCAAGATATAAAAATCATACATGAAACAGCCTTATAAGCAGATTCAGTGCGTGGCTGATTAACCTCCCTCTTCTGCTAGGGGCTGGACGGCTCTGGGGAGTGGTAATGAGATGTGCAAGTCATTGGCCTTGAGGTCACAGGTTTCAAGCTGGACATGTTAGAAGGGGCCTAATTGCTACTCATGGGTGACTTGGCAGCACACCTTATGAGCTGGGAGACACAGAGACAAGGGTTCGAGTCCCGGCACTGTCCCTGAACTAGCCACTGGAAATCTGCAATAGTCACAGATCCTCGGGAAGCCTCAGTTTCATGACTTACAAAACCTTGTCAGGGTTGATTTTGTTGTTGTTGTTGTTAGCTAAATATGAGTATGCTTGGCACATGGCAAATATTTGATAAATGATAATCCTTCGTGTTTTCTAGGCATACTTGTCTTCTTTTGACTTCTTAGGCATTAAGAGGGCAAGAGGTGCTGCAAATATTACAAGCTCCAGAGCTGTCAGATCCTCTTGGTTCTGGATAGCTGCGCAGAGCTTTTCTGCCTCTTCAGGTAAACAATGGAGAGGACCTTATCTTGGCTTATCTAGTTGGGGTTAACAGGAGCAGGGATAACAGGAGCACTAACATTTACTTTGTGCCAGGCACAGTTTAAGTATTTCATCTCCAATAACTGATTTAATCCTTACAGGATCACCAGGAAGCAGGTCCTATTATTGCTATTACAACCCATCACCCCAGGATTTTACACCGAGTAGGATGAGTGCCATAATTCGGCAGTAGGATTCCAGAATTTGATGGACTATTCAAGTATTTCCTAATCCTAAAGGGCTGGACAGTTAGAAAAGAGATGTTTTTCCTGCATTTGTCATGAGTGTGCCTCACGCCCAGCATTCCCCACTGAGGTATGCTGATGTGCACCCACACACAGCCTCAGCAGAAGCAAAAAGAAATACCATAGCGGTCGAGGTGGGAACTGCCATGGACACCGAGGAAGGGAAACACGAAAGGGAGTCTTCATCTACGTCTCAGCTGGCAGCAGCCCACGGCAAGAACATGGAGACTCAACTTGCCCGGAAACCTCATCCATCAAGCAGCTTCTGGTGGCGTGAAAATCACAGGAACAAATAAGTGAGGACTGCAGGTCTGGGCAGCATTGAATTTGACCTGGTGCACATATATGGAGCTCAGTAAAGTCGACAGATTCCATCAAGGCTGAAACAAAAGCGGGGAGCCCAAAGAGAAAGAAGTAAGGACAGAGACTTTCAGCAAAAAAGGAAAGTCAACATAAAGGGACAGAACGAGGAATCTGGAGACAGAAGCCCTGGGTTCAAATCCCAACTCTGACTCCTAGTCCAATCCTCTATCCTCCACCTCCTCCCTGCATTCCCCACCCATTTCCTTAACCTTGAAATAAGTCAACACCTTCTTGACAACATGGGATGCTATAGAATGGATATTCACAAATTATCTCTGGCTTAGGAATTCCAATTCAAGTATATATAAAAATGCCATATATTTTCCTGTTAAATGGAGAGAAATTGTCGATTATGTGCGGGACAGACAGTCTCCTACACAGGCATGTCACACTCAATGTACTAGAGTATTTAAGTGTTAACTCTCCAATAAATTGGTTGTTGTTTTTCTTCTTTTCTTCCCTCTTTGCGTTTTCCAAGGACTTACGGCTCTTGATGAAAAGGGAGGAATAATCCTTTTTTCCGTGTCTGCGATCAAGATCTATTTGGTAACCCACTCCTCTAATACCGCCTGTGCAGAGAAATAATTTCGGCTCCCCGTTAATTTGAGTATTGAACTGAAATTCTGCAGCTGCTTTCTGCCAAGCTTGAAAGCAGAAATTAATTTCAATGACCCAGGCAAGTGGAGGGGAGCTCTGTCAGGTAATTAGTCTTCGTCTTTTGCTACTCAGGGTCTATCACTGTGTTAATCCATACATAAACCTAGGCATTCCCGGAGTCGCTCGCAATCTGCGGGGCCGTTTAACTACCTCTTGCTTGGGTTAACCACGAGCCGGGCATCTGCAGGGAAACGGATGAAGGCTCCCTTTCATGTTTCCCTTCCTTCTACCTATTTAGGGCCAGCAGAATGAATGTGGCTGATTTACATGTTCTTTTCCCCATTTGATTGAGTCTGCAGTTGATTAAATAGAGCTTGGGGTGGGAGAGGGGATTGGGTGGGGAGGGGTTCCCACTCCTGCTGCTTTCTGACTTGCCAGTTTATTAATGAAAGAGCCACGGATATTGATAGCCCTGACACTACAACTGCAGCAATTAAAGGGTATGCCCTTCCAGGCTTCTAATTAAAAAGGAGCCTTTTTCTCTCCAGGATGGGTCCTATTGTCATATTTGCATTCGATTGTGGCTCCGGTTTGGGGGCTTCTCTGCCTTTTCCTTTAGGAAAAAAAAATCTCCTGGGGGAAACTTAGACCTGAAAAAAAAATAAACACAGCGTGAAAGGCTTTGTTCTCAACAGGGGTCATTGTGAAATCCAAGGAAGAGAATTTTTTTGGAGGAGGCACCTGTTCACAACCACAGCCTGCTTCTCTCCCAAACCCTTCTCTCAGCTTCGAGGAGTGTTTCAGCTGTTCTGTGTTACAACTGAGGCTAATGCTCAGTTAGGACAAGTTTCGCAGCTGGTTCCTTTCCTTTCCCTTCCCTTTTCCTTCCTTCCATCTGCCCTTCCTTTGTTTTTCTTTTTTTTTTTTTTTTGGAGAGAATCTCACTGTGTCACCCAGGCTGGAATGTAGTGGCACGATCTCGGCTCACTGCAACCTCTGCTTCCCAGGTTCAAGCAATTCTCCTGCCTCACCCTTCCACATAGCTGGGATTACAGGTGCACACTGCCATGCCCAGCTAATTTTTTGTATTTTAGTAGAGACGAGGTTTTACCATGTTACCCAGGCTGGTCTTCAACTCCTGAGCTCAGGCAATCTGCCTGCCTCGGACTCCCAAAATGCTAGGATTACAGGTGTGAACCACCGCGCCCAGCCCCTTCTTTCTTTCTTTCCTTCTTTCTTTCACCAACTTTTAAGTTCCAGGGAACTATGTGTTTTATGTGCACGTTTGTTACGTAGGTAAACGTGTGCCATGGTGGTTTGCTGCACAGATCAACCTATCACCTAGGTATTAAGCACTGGTGGTTCTTTCTGATGCAAACCCCTGCTTCACTGCAGTACAGGAATCAGGTCACATCAATGGCCGGAGCTGGCGAGGTGCAGAATGTGGAGACTGAGCCTATACCTCGCCCCTGTGCCCTTTCTGCCAATTCTGAACACCAGGATTCTAGCCCAGAGCGGCCGACTTGAGTGGCACTCCAAACTTTCAAGGGAAGTCAGAGATTGGGATTTTGAAGTGGAACATTCCTTCAATAGTATCCATTCGTTTGTTAAAAATCACCACAGGCGCGCGCGCGCGCACACACACACACACACACACACACACAAACACACACGCATGACCCAAAGAGAGGACGCTGGCAATGCCAGAGACTCTCTATCGGCCTCCCTCCAATCCTGAAGATCCATTTCTTCTCAATACTCAATGCTTTGTGTTTCTATTGTGAACCCCTCATCTAAAGGAAAATGAATCCGCCTGGCGTTGCTGTGTCACTTTCCTATCTGAGTGGTCACAGGCTGTGAAAATACGCCAGCACCGTGTGGGATTTAAAAAGGAAACCAGCTGTGATCCCCAAACGCCTGCCTCCTACTCCCTCCACAGTTGACATGAGATCACCACTCTATTTTCCTAGTAGTCCTCATCCTCACACTGAAGTCACGCTGGGCCTAGCCTGGTGGCTCACACCTGTAATCCCAGCACTTTAGGAAGCTGGGGTGGGTGGATCACCTGATGTCAGGAGGCCAGCCTGGCCAACATCGTGAAACCCTGTCTCTACTAAAAAAGACAAATAATTAGCTGGGCATGGTGGCGGGCACCCGTAATCCCAGCTACTCCAGAGGCTGAGGCAGGAGAATCACTTGAACCCGGGAGGCAGATCTTTGCAGTGAGGAAAGATCGCGCCATCGCACCCCAGCCTGGGCAACAAGAGTGAAACTCTGTCTGGAAAATAAATACATACATACATACATACATACATAAAATAATAAAAATAAATTTAAAAAAAAGCCAATCCGTGCCCCTGGAGTCTGGGGGGCGGGGGAGGCCTCTCTCTCCATCCCACCCACCACCAGGTCCTCCAGAGGCAACTCTGGGTTTACTCTTAGTACAGTAATGAATCCGCTTTGGGATCTCAAACACTCTTATTTCCCTTCCGTGCACTTCCCTTTTCTCGTCTGCAAAGCGAGAGAATAATTCTGAGCCCACAGGTCTGTTGTGAGGGTCCCATGAAGTCATACACGGCAAGGTGTGAGCCCAGGTGCCAGTCTCCTCGTAAGGAATGACCCAGCTTGGGTCACTTCCCTGTGCTTGTCACTGACGCCTGGGCCCACGTGGCTTTGCGCACATGCAGAAGTACTTTGTACATCCTGGGAGGCGACTCTTCCAAAGTGAACAGGCTCTTGGTTCCAAGTTTCCACCCTGCCCAAAAAGAACAATAGAACGTCCCAGTATTGGAAAACAGGCGGATCCTTTGACCTCAGCTCTTCTACCCCTCAAGTGGGTTTCTGTTCCTCCCCCACAGGACTGCTAAAAGATTATAAAGGAAAGCAGCCCTGATACCCAGGAAGCCTTTAGGAAATTAAGCCCCGACTACCACCTCCCCAGAGAAACTGTTTTTTACTCGTATCTCTCAGGTTTTCTTCAAAGTTATTTTTCCATGCCTAGGACTAAAGCTTGGAAATAGGAGGAAAAAAAAAAAATTCCTCAATTTTCACAGGAGCGACAACTGTGAAATCTCCTAATTATTTCTGATTTTACTGTGAATTCCTAGAAATGCCACATCTCCTCCCAACCTGGAGAGAGACAGCGCCCTGACAAAGAGAAAAGCTCTCATGCTCTGAAGTATTTGATTGGAATCTGAAGTGCTCTATC
>NW_012103920.1:4805574-4833074 GCF_000951045.1 Mandrillus leucophaeus
TGAACCCCTCATCTAAAGGAAAATGAATCCGCCTGGCGTTGCTGTGTCACTTTCCTATCTGAGTGGTCACAGGCTGTGAAAATACGCCAGCACCGTGTGGGATTTAAAAAGGAAACCAGCTGTGATCCCCAAACGCCTGCCTCCTACTCCCTCCACAGTTGACATGAGATCACCACTCTATTTTCCTAGTAGTCCTCATCCTCACACTGAAGTCACGCTGGGCCTAGCCTGGTGGCTCACACCTGTAATCCCAGCACTTTAGGAAGCTGGGGTGGGTGGATCACCTGATGTCAGGAGGCCAGCCTGGCCAACATCGTGAAACCCTGTCTCTACTAAAAAAGACAAATAATTAGCTGGGCATGGTGGCGGGCACCCGTAATCCCAGCTACTCCAGAGGCTGAGGCAGGAGAATCACTTGAACCCGGGAGGCAGATCTTTGCAGTGAGGAAAGATCGCGCCATCGCACCCCAGCCTGGGCAACAAGAGTGAAACTCTGTCTGGAAAATAAATACATACATACATACATACATACATAAAATAATAAAAATAAATTTAAAAAAAAGCCAATCCGTGCCCCTGGAGTCTGGGGGGCGGGGGAGGCCTCTCTCTCCATCCCACCCACCACCAGGTCCTCCAGAGGCAACTCTGGGTTTACTCTTAGTACAGTAATGAATCCGCTTTGGGATCTCAAACACTCTTATTTCCCTTCCGTGCACTTCCCTTTTCTCGTCTGCAAAGCGAGAGAATAATTCTGAGCCCACAGGTCTGTTGTGAGGGTCCCATGAAGTCATACACGGCAAGGTGTGAGCCCAGGTGCCAGTCTCCTCGTAAGGAATGACCCAGCTTGGGTCACTTCCCTGTGCTTGTCACTGACGCCTGGGCCCACGTGGCTTTGCGCACATGCAGAAGTACTTTGTACATCCTGGGAGGCGACTCTTCCAAAGTGAACAGGCTCTTGGTTCCAAGTTTCCACCCTGCCCAAAAAGAACAATAGAACGTCCCAGTATTGGAAAACAGGCGGATCCTTTGACCTCAGCTCTTCTACCCCTCAAGTGGGTTTCTGTTCCTCCCCCACAGGACTGCTAAAAGATTATAAAGGAAAGCAGCCCTGATACCCAGGAAGCCTTTAGGAAATTAAGCCCCGACTACCACCTCCCCAGAGAAACTGTTTTTTACTCGTATCTCTCAGGTTTTCTTCAAAGTTATTTTTCCATGCCTAGGACTAAAGCTTGGAAATAGGAGGAAAAAAAAAAAATTCCTCAATTTTCACAGGAGCGACAACTGTGAAATCTCCTAATTATTTCTGATTTTACTGTGAATTCCTAGAAATGCCACATCTCCTCCCAACCTGGAGAGAGACAGCGCCCTGACAAAGAGAAAAGCTCTCATGCTCTGAAGTATTTGATTGGAATCTGAAGTGCTCTATCACTCCTCTGACCACCCCCGCCCTTCCCTGAAGCCTGCTGCTGGGGCACGGTGGAAAAGTCAGAAGCATTAGTCTGGTGTCAAGTGGCACTGCTATCCACATTCTACGACAGTCAATTGCAATTAACAGGGTCATCCAGAAAAGGCAGGTACAGCCCAGACAAAAGGAGCACAGAGAGATCTTATCAGAGTCCAAGGCCAACAGGCTGGGTCTGAGCCTTTCAGATGCTGCTTGCAGAGGAAACAAACAAACAAAAAATGGTGGTGGAAAGTGGTAGGGATAGGAAAGACAGACCCAGCCAGAAGGGGGAAAGGACAGGGAATGAAAAGAGCTGGGCGACTGAATCGAGGGGTTTAAAGAACAAACACAGACTCCTCGGCCTATGTCTTGGGTTCAGCTCCTGACTCTGCCCCTGGCCACTTACAAAACTTGGGCCATTCAACCCCTCCGAGCCTTCATTGGTTTGTGGGCAAAATGCGAATACAAATAGAACGTTCCTGTTTCTTAAACCGTCATGTAAAATAATTGCCATGGGAAACAGTGTTGAGGGTAGTGCCTGATATTGGACAGTTACTAGAATAACTAACAGAAGAGCTTAGCTTGGAGTCGGGAAAGCCGTACGGAGAACCTAGAGAGAAGTGGATGATGTGAGCAAGTTTCCCAGGGAAGAACTCAAAACACCGCACAGACAGGTGACCAAGTTGAAAGTGATTCTGGGCCTACCTGGTGGAAGACGGCATGGAGACCCCTGCCCTCTACTCAGAGGAAGGACTGACCCTGCAAGGAAGCAAAGTCCTCCATGCTCATGGATGCTGGTACCAATGACAGAGGTCCCCTCTCCGCGTTCCTAAACACTGGAAGGTAGAGACACACACACACCACAGTAGGCCCTGGGCCGGGACAATGTTACCCAGGCCCTAGGTCCCCTACACATCACTCTATTTTGACACTCTTAGCTGCTGCCAAAGATGTTTAAAGTTCCTTTCAAACAGAAGGGCTTAAGCACCTACTCTGTGCTTAGCTCTGAGCCCTTTATCAAGGAGCATACAGGAAAATAATGTCTCCAGTCCTTCCTTCTTTTACCTTTCTTTGATCTGGGAATGATGTCAGGGAGTAAGGAAAGGTGATGTGGTAGAACCGAAATTTCCAAAGCAACCGAATTTCCTATGTCAGGTGGACCACTGATGAGTCACATCACTGTGGACCAGTGGCTGGGTATCTTTAAAAGCCTCATCTGTAACGTGGGGGCAGGAACTTTTTTTTTTTTTTTTTTTTTGAGACAGAGTTTCACTCTCGTTGCCCAGGCTGCAACGCAGTGGCGCTGTCTCAGCTCACTGCAACCTCCGCCTCCTGGGTTCAAGAGATTCTCCTGCTTCAGCCTCCCAAGTAGCTGGGATTATAAGTGCCCTCCACCATGCCCAGCTAATTTTTGTATTTTTAGTAGAGATGATGGGGAGGGGCGTTGGTGGCGGGGAGTTCACCATGTTGCCCAGGCTGGTCTCGAACTCCTGACCTCCGGTGATCCGCCCGCTTCAGCCTCCCAAAGTGCCGGGATTACAGGCAGAAATATTTCTCACCACAGAGTTATTGTGATGATTAGAAAATGCGGGCAGCGTGATGGGCATGTCAGGCGTGCAATTTATTTTTCATTAGTCCACGTTCCTTGGTGTGCTGCAGATGAGCAGGGATTGGACAGCTTGAACCCTCAACCTGTCTCAGATGTGCACTTGCCTCTGTTGGGAATTGGACAGACAAGGGGAACGCGTCCAAACCACACCACCCTCTATGGCCAGATAAGGAGTTTTAACCAATGCACAGGCTCTCAGATTGGTCCTTCACAACTGGTCTTTAAATGTTCCAGCTCAGGGCTGCACCATGAAGAGGGTATCTGAAGAAGCAACCAAATTAACAGGAGGTTGAATGCCTCTTGATGCCCTTCCAGAAGCAAACGCACGACTCCAGAGCAGGCGGGGAGATGCCATTCCATTCTTACTTGCTGAGCTAGGCTGCCTGTTTTTGTTCACACATCTCGGTAAGTGAGCACTTACCTTTCAGGCCCTCTTAGAATTCCAGAAACTTGAGGCTAAAAATCCATTACTTATCAATTTTAAAAGTTCCCATGGAGTGAGAGAAAAGAGGGTCATTACCAGGAAGCAAACGGCGGATGGGGAGGGTAGCCACTCTATTTTCTATTAGGAAAAAAAGATAATACACAGCAGAACCTCATTAAGTCAGTATCGGTTTATTCAAAAGAGCTTATCATTCGCAGCAACTATTCCCCAATCAACTGGACGCCTCTACTGTAATCTCCTTTAACACTGAAAGTCTGATGATTAAATATATTAATATATCAGAGAGGCCAAACTGGGTTTATCCAAAGGTGGGAGTCTTTGGCTGTAATGTCTCTGAGGTGTCTACTAGAGCAATTGACACATAGTAGGTTTGCAATAACCCTTAGCTCCCTCCCCTTGCATGTGGGATTATCAAAGCTTTCACCTGGTTTATAATATGTCTAGTCCTTATCAATAATAACCTGGTTTCCATTATAATATACTACCTTTGATTAAACTGGAGCCAGAAACTCTTAATAGCAAGAGCCTGTCAAAGGCATTTTAATCACTACTGGAGTGCAGATGTCTCTCCTAGGAAAACACGGGCAATGTTCCGCAGCGAGGATAGGGATCGTCCATCTACCTTCGTGTTGGCAGGATGAGTTACGGAATTGTATTATCCGTGCAATTAGGCCAAGGCTTCCTCTGTACTTCCACAGTGACCTCTCTTGACTCTGTGTAATATGAGGTACTTTTCACTGTGTCCCAGTTTCCAAAGCATCTTTTTCCCCTACAATGGCCACCAATGACATCTGCACGGAAAGGCCAACTTCTGAGATTTGGGCATGCCTTCCACTAGCTGTTCTTCCAACATGGACATCCAGGTCAAAGGCAAAATGATGTCCAGGGCTTTTCATGAGGACGATGATAATAACACTGATGTGGACGGAGATGATGTTGTCCACGCTAAGTAGGGAGCACTTCCTGTGTTACTGCCTGCGCAAATGCTGTTCGAGCATTTTTAGCACTTCGTCCTCTCAACAACCCTTGAATAAAGAAACAACTAACATCTTCATTTTGCACATGAAGAAACTGAGGTGTACAGAGGATAAGCAACTTGTCTGCCCTCTCCGACCACCAGAAAATAAGTGGCAAAGCCAGGATACGAACCCAAGTGCATCACTTCTAATTCTGCATGTTTCACAATTCTCCTTCCCTTCTTGCCCAGTCAAGGACAATACATCAGAGCTCCTGGAGTTCCTCCCAGGTCAGCAGTCTCAGAGGTCCCCTGATCAGGATCTAAGGTGGTGGCCGAGATCCAAGTCCACCTGCCATCCTTCCTCAGGCTTTTTGGACAACGGATTAAAGGGACAACCAGGCATCTGTCCAACAGGCAAAACACTTAAGGTTTAGATGGAAAGGGTCTCATGCATCTAATTCCAATAGCCCAGAGCCAGACCCCAGCAAATCCTGAGTCAGGGAGCCTTTGACTGCAGATGTTGAGTGGCAAGAGGTACAGTTTTGGCATTAGGCACATTGAGATTTGAAATCTTACTTCCTGAAGTAATCACATTGGGCAAGGCTTCCTATCTGTGAGGGGGTAGAATATGTCCTGCAGGGAAGCTGTCAGGGTTGGATGAGGAATCTCAAGTGAATGCATGGGGCTGAGGCTGGGATAAATTTATTTACAGGCTCTTTACTGCTCTGGGCCCTTTTCCCTCCTCCTTGTTCACAAAGTCAGCACTTTTCTCAAGCCCACCTACACACCAATGCGCCCGCGCACACACATACAGACACACACACATACACACATACACACACTCTCTCTCTCTCCAGTCTGGGGCTGAGTCTCTAAACCATTGGCGCTCAGCTTCCTTCTGTCTGGATGATGTTTATCGGCAGGATTCACTGGTTTCGAACTTTTTTTTTTTTTTTGGGAGACAGAGTCTTGCTCTGTCACCCAGGCTGGAGTGCAGTGGCACAATCTTGGCTCACTGCAACCTCCGCCTCCTGGGTTCAAATGATTCTCCTGCCTCAACTTCCCGAGTAGCTGGGATTACAGGTACCCGCCACCACGCCCAGCTAATTTTTGTATTTTTAGTAGCGACGGGGTTTCACCATGTTGGCCAGGCTGGTCTCAAACTCCTGACCTTGTGATCCACCTGCCTCAGCCTCCCAAAGTGCTGGGATTACAGACATGAGCCACCATGCCCGACCGTCCCTAGAACTTTTAACAGCTCCACTTGCTCTCCCAATCAAACAGCATTTTTGTGCCTGAATGAGGGAATAAGGGAAAGAGATATTATAAGGATGACTTAAAAATAAAAGCAGAAGCGTATCATTTCCACACTTGGGCATTTCAGCATCCATTTATAATGAGATACTTGTCATACACTAAACTAACTGCTTGCTCTTAGCTGACCACTATGGTGTTCCTATTCTCCTGGACATTTGTATTTAGACACAAAAAACTGAATCACTAATGCTAAAAATTTTTATTCCAAACGTACACAAAGGTCTCTCTCTGGTACAGAGGCATATAGCTGGATCTCTAACCTGCACCTTCTCTGGGTTCAAGAGTGCTCAGTGGTGTGAAAAACAGGGTGTCCAACCCCACAGCTGGCTGTCAGTTGGCCGGAGGGTTGCCTCTTTGGGCTCTCTACGGGGTCAGACTAACAAAAGGACGCTCAGCCCTTTGGTCAGCAGAGCTGGAACTGTTCTCAGCAATGAAAAACCTAAAAAAAAAAAAAAAAACCTCAGATGGTTCCTCCCCTGCTCCCGTAGGTGACCTACATGTGAGTGGGAAGGAAAACAGGTCCCAATCCCTGTTTGATGCACTTGGGAACACAGCCTGGGTTGCACCACATACCACAGCCTGGAGTCCTCTTGATGAATCATACATAAAGCGGAGAAGAAAGCCAGGCCTGCCAGCCCAACTTTGCACTTCACAGTGAAGCATAAAAGCACGCAGGAGGTAGCACAAGTTGCTTTCTTGAGAAGCGGGCCTTGCAGCAATCTGTTTATGAAAAGGAGGAGACCTTTGTAGTGGCATCTCTGAAGCCAGAGGCCTGCCAGCGTACTCATCAGAAACCCGCACAATGAAAGGTTGGAAACCAGTGTTGCTGTACGTTAGCTAGAGAACACAGGCGGGACCTAACCAAAGTTCTGAACTTGTGGTTCTGTTTTAAAGTCATGTGGTACAAAATGCAGTTGCACCTGCTAAGGCTTGAAGACAGGAAGGGTGGAGAGGGAGGGGTGAATAAAAAATCACAATCCAAGAGCTCCTAGGTTCAAATCCCTGCCCTGTCCCTGCCTAGCTGGGTACCCCCACAGAAGATACTTATGCTCTCCAATCCTTAACTTCTTTTTTTGTTCTCTTTTGTTTTGTTTTGAGATGGAATCTTTGCTCTGTCACCCAGGCTGGAGTGCAGGGGCACGATCTCGGCTCACTGCAACCTCTGCCTCCCAGGTTCAAGCGATTCTCCTGCCTCAGCTTCCCAAGTAACTGGGATTAGAGGCACACGCCACCACGCCCGGCTGATTTTGTATTTGTAGTAGAGATGGGGTTTCACCATGTTAGCCAGATTGCTCTCGAACTCCTGACCTCAAGTGATCCCCCATCTCGGCCTCCCAAAGTGCTGGGATTACAGGCGTGAGCCACCATGTCTGGCCACCTTAACTTCTTCATCTGTAAAATGGGGATAATAAATGTTCGATCCCTCCCCAACATGGTCCTACCTTTCTTTTACATGTAGGAGGGGTGGAGAAGGTGATCAGGTAAGAATTTGCCCAAGTAGGCCAGGCGCGGGGGCTCACGCCTATAATCCCAGCACTTTGGGAGGCTGAGGCAGGCGAATGACCTGAGGACAGGAGTTCGAGACCAGTCTGACCAACATGGAGAAATCCCAACTTCACTAAAAATACAAAATTAGTTGGGCGTGGTGGGGTGTGTCTGCAATCCCAGCTACTCGAGAGGCTGAGGCAGGAGAATCACTTGAATCTGTGAGGCAGAGGTTGCAGTGAGCTGAGATAGCACCATTGCACTCCAACCTGGGAGACAGAACGAGACTCTACCTAAAAAAATAAATAAATAAATAAAATAAAACAAAATAAAATTGGCCAAGTAAGTAAGTGGAGGAAGAGAGGGTCTGTGGTAATGAGGAGGACACTAAGGGGTTATATCAACCCCTTCCTCATTTCTCCCACCCCTTTCTTGGCCTACACCCTCTTCAAAAAAATAACATTTAGGCCGGGTGCGGTGGCTCAACCCTGTAATCCCAGCACTTTGGGAGGCTGAGACGGGTGGATCACGAGGTCAGGAGATCGAGACCATCCTGGCTAACACGGTGAAACCCCGTCTCTACTAAAAAATACAAAAAACTAGCTGGGCGAGGTGGCAGGCGCTTGTACTCCCAGCTACTCGGGAGGCTGAGGCAGGAGAATGGCGTGAACCCGGGAGGCGGAGCTTGCAGTGAGCTGAGATCGCGCCACTACACTCCAGCCTGGGCGACAGAGCGAGACTCCGTCTCAAAAAAAATAAATAAATAAATAAAAATAACATCTGCAACGTAAGTAAGAAAGTCCAAAAGAAAGGACTCAAATGCAGAGGTAGCGGAATAACTCAATAATGACTCTAATACTTAGGGCATGCTGACCTACTCTGTGTCAAATACTATTCTACATGTTTTAGTTAATTATATCATTTATTCCTCACTCCCCTCCAAAACAATCCCTGGAAGCAAATACTAGTAGTATTAACCCCATTGTACAGAGATAAAAACACAGCTCAGAAAGATGGCGTCGTTCTGCAACCTGTCACTTAATATGACAGAACTGGAATTCAACCCAGATATTTCTGACTCTTGATCTTAACTGGTTATCTATTAAGCAACTACTTGCAAATTTGCTAGTTTGACCTCCTCTGGATTTCATGGACCAAGAAGACTCTTTTTTTAGAAAGAATTGGGAGGTCTGAAATCAGGTTGTCAACTTTATTTTCTTTTTCCAAGTAAGGAGACTTAAAAAACATCTACCACCTCCAAACACTGTCATTTCATAAAAGACGGAATAATTTAAATCCGAAAGTGCATATAAGGCAGAAGTGCCAATAAAAACAGAGCAAGCTTCTTCTACTTCTAATCACTTTGAAAAGAATATTTTGGCTGGGTGTGGTGGCTCACACCTGTAATCCCAACACCTTGGAAGACCCAGGTGAGCAAATTGCTTGAGCCCAGGAGTTAGACACTAGCCTTGGCAACATGGTGAAACCCTGTTCCTACAAAAAACAGCCAGGCATGGTGGCACACACATGTAGCCCTACCTGGAGGGCTAAGGCAAGAAGATCTCTTGAGCCTGAGAGGAGGAAGCTGCAGTGAGCCGAAATCATGCCACTGTGCTAGACCTTCGGTGACATAGCCAGAACCTATCTGAAAAATAAAAAATAATTTAAAAAAAGAATATTTTAACACTGAGAATATCTGTTGAACATAATCTCAGAATAAAGGACAATCACATAAATAAAACTGATTTAGCTTTATATGAAACAAGTCCTACATCTGTCCTAATTTTTCCACAGTTTGCCATAGTGGGAATATCTTGATGAGCGTCAATTGGAGTTCTCTTCTGGGGAGTGGATGCTGGACCTGTCCAGCTCTGTCTCAGCAACCATGGGCAGAAATATTCTGATGTGGTGAGGCCTTGACACAAGCCGTGAAGAATCTTGGGTAAGGAAGGGGTGGATGAGATGGCACGACTGACCTGCGTCCACTACTAAATGTGATCTGTATAGTTGTCCCTCAGTATCCAATGGGGACTGGTTCAAGGAACCCCCACCCCCCACCAAACACCAAAATCCACAAATGCTCAAGTCCCTGACATAAAATTGTATAGTATTTGCATATAATGTATGCAATCCTCCCGTATACTTTAAATCATTTCTAGATTACTTATAATACCTAGTACAATATAAACACGACATAAACAGTGGTTATGTTGGATTGTTTAAGGAATAAAGACAAAAAAAAGCAGTCTGTATGTATTCAGTACAGATACCACCCTCCGTGTATTTGTTTGAATGTTTTTAATCTGTTATTAGTTAAATCCATGGATGTAGAACCCAGAGAGAGGGAGGGCTGACTGCATATGGCCTCTTTCATTCATTCAGCCAGTATTTGTTGGCTATTTTCTTGAGGTCTGGTCCCAACTATGTCTTAGGAATACAGCTGTGTCAGGCACTGAAACTCCAACCCAGGTTTGGTGGTTTACAAGGAGGACTCATAGGACTCAGCATACAGTCACACTCATGGCTGAGATTTATCACAGCAAAATGATGCAAGGCAAAATAAGCACAGGGAAATCAGGGAAATGGGGAATGAGGCGAAGTCTGGAGAAAACCCGGTACAAGATTCCATCTGTCCTCTTCCAGTGAAGTCACACAGGAGGCATTTAATTACTCCCCCAGAAATGAGCTATGAAAAGATGTATGAAGTATTGTCTACCAGGGAAACGTATTAGGGACTCAGTGTCCACAATTTTTATTGGAAGCTGGTCATGTAGGCACCCTCTCTGGAGCATGTACCAAAATTCCAGCCTCCACGAAGGAAAGCAGGTATTCCACATGAGCCCTATTTTTGGTACAAGCAGTCTAGACACAGTGAGCCATCGTTACCTGATCTGGGAATGGCGACAGCCCTCCTAAAATCCAAGTTCCCAGATGCAGCCAAGAGCCAAGCTTGCAACAGGCTGCTGTACTCTTTCCCACACAGCAACAGTGAGCAAAATAGGACCCTGGTGCCTGGCCTCATGAAACTTACAGTCAGGTGAGGAATACACAATCATCATGCCAGCATCATTCACTCATTCAACAATTATTTTTGAGGACTCTCTATGGGCCAGTGACTGGTGGCAGATTCTCAATGAAATAGACTAAAATCCCTGCCCATGTGGAGCTTCAAGTCTACATGAGTGAGACATAGTAAGTGCTAAGGAGAAAATAGAAGCCAGGGAAGAGAAGTGGGGAGGACCAATATAGGTGCTGGAAAAGGGAAAATTAACTGAGTCTGGATAATTTTCTGTGATCTAAGTTAATTTTCTATTTCTAAAAATCTACTTCTTTGATAATTATCTAAAAACTGGAACTCAGTTAACTTTCTATTTCTAATTTTTTTTTCTATTTCTAAAAATCCACTTTTTTGGAATGAGTTCAAAGGAATACTTACATAAAACACCCCTGCACCCCAGAGAAAGTGATGATCCATTTGAACCCTAAATGGTGACAAAGAGTTGACTAGCTAAAGCAGGATAGGAAGACTACTCTAGCAAAAGGCAACAGCCAGTGCAAAGGCCCTGTGGCAAGGAGCAGGGTGGGTAACAGGTTCTTGGGGAAAGTGGCACAAAGTAAGCTGCAGAGGTTGGCAGGGGTCTTGCAGGCCCTGGAAAGGATCTTGTTATTTTATCCTAAGAGATATGGTGAGCCAGTGAAGGGATTAAGCAGGGAGTGGCAAGTAGGGTGGTGACAAGATCAGATTTCTATTTTAGAGAAATGACTCCAGCTTCTGCCTGAGGAAGGGATTTCAAGAGAGTCAACAGGGGAAGCAGAGATGCCAGTGAGAAATCTTACCAACAACACTGCTATATATGGCACTAACTCACAGATTTGCAATTCATCCTACATTGCTATCAAGTATGCTCCTGGGAGACAAAGGCTCCTAACCTCACCAATATCTTCTGAACCCCATCCCTTGTGGAGGAAAAAAAAAATACCCAAGAGAAAAGTCTTCCCATTTTTAGAGTGTTTTAAATGGCACAAGAACCCCAAAGGGAAAAGTTCAACATGGGAAAGCCAGCAGCGGTGCCCTCTGAAAAGTTTTAATTTTATTTTAACTTTGCTAAATCTACTTACATTCACATTTTGAAATATGTATGCACGATAAAACACTGCAGTTATGGTCTATTGGGTTAAAAATCCACTTTTTGGAATGGGTTCAAGGGAATACTTATATAAAAGACTTGAGAATGGAAAGTAATTCTGCAGATAAAATAGAACGGAAACATCTCCTAAATATGCCCCTTGTAAGATAAATGCACAATGAGGAGGGGGCCTGGGACCATCACTAATGGGAGATTCACAACAGTGGCCTCTTAATCCCTCACAAAACCAGCTGGAAGGGAAGCGCCTGGCTAGTCGTCGACATCAACATTCAGACTTTTCCAAAGGTCTCTCCTCTTCCTTTCATAATTCATTTGAAAGCAAGAAATTAAACCCGAATTTAAAACAGTGAAATTCCATTCTAGCACGCCACTCACAAAGCATAGGGTGACCATGGTGTTTATTTTGCAAAGTTCCAGACAAAGAGAGCTAAAAAAAAATTTGCTGGAATAAATCCATCAACAAGCATCTCAGTGCTTATTCTGTGTAATTATCCTTATATGGGGAGGCATACAAAAAAAGGAAGAAAATATGGTTCTTATCCTTAAGAAGCTGGCAATCCTGTTAGGAGGGTACTTCTCAGCTCCATGTATGTATCAGGTCACCTCGGGAGCTTGACAGAAAGACTGATTCTCGGCACTCACAACTCCCTAACCCCAGACCTAGTATATCAGAATGGCCACACAGGGCTTGGGAATGTATATTTAGCGCAAACAAAGGGGATTCTGCTGGAAGGCTGAGATTCTGAAAACACTGAACTGAAAAGAAAGGGAAACTTCAGGAAACATTAGCACCATTCAATGTGACATGAGGGAGAGGCCTTAGTCCATAGTTGGCCAAACTCTCTACTCAAGGTAGCATTGCTTAGGCAGCAGCCATGACAATTCCAAGCATCCAGCCTTTGCTTTTACATCTCCAACAAAGGAAGCAGATCCTTGGTGTGAAGGTTCATTGCACTGTAGGGCCACCATCTACTGCCCCTTGAAAATCCTTACAAAATCTGACACGTTGTGTGTCTTTCTTTGGGTTAAACACAGTTTACTGAACTCCTCTTCACCCCTGGTCCTGAGGCTACTCTCCCAAGGATAAATGCCAGTTTGTCAACAGAGCTCTCAACAGGTGACACTCAAGGCAGAAAACAAGATTCCAGACAAGTTCTGGCCAATGCCAAATCCACGGGATTCTTGCCTCTCTTGATCCAGACATTTGATGTTGACTGACGTTGTCCAAGTTGGCATCATCTTGTCAGAGTCCAACACACCTGAAATCACTGCATACTCTGCTTTGCACCTTTTGTCTCGCAGACTTTTCCAAAATGAAATGGAGTTAACAGAGGTACCTCCATGTTGTTCCAGAATTTTCCCAGGATTAGCATCAAAGTTATTTATTTCTTGTCCCGGTCAATGACTCTTCTCTCCCCAGTTCACATTCATTGTCTTCCTATTTATAAGTCCAGTTTTTCCTCTTTCTTCTTTTTCATCTCCTTCTGTCTGTGATTTTACCAAGATTTCCAACAGAACACCCAAAGTCTCATTGGTGACTTCTTGTTGGCATCTTGGGCCATTATTCAAAGACTTACAGAATCATAGAATGTCAAGGTTGGAAGGGGCCTTGGAGACCAGCCATGGCAAACCCCTTGTCATAAAGTGAAGAAACCATGGTGTAGAGAGGACACAGGTAAAAATGAATTATCCAAGTTTGGGGTTGAGCCAAGATTAGGATTTGGGTCTTCTCTGTGCTGAGTAGCTTGTGATGGCCTCCCTTTGGGACTTAAAGACCTGGCTATGTGGCCAAGCAGGTTTGGAGGGCTATCCCCTGGGGAGGTATGGTAGCAAACACACCTACGGCTCTGGGGAAAAAGTGACCTGAAAGGGGCCTAAATTATGCTAAGTAAAATGTAAAGTGGGAGAACTCACCCACACTGCCTACTGCTCTACCGTGATTTTTATTTAAAAAAAAAAAAAAAAAAGAAGAATATGGCTGAGATTCCAGAAATAATAGTAGCATGTGGCCCTTTGTGTATGTATGAGGGGTGGGGAGGAGGGAAGAGGAGGCACAAAAAGCAAAAAAGGAGTGAAAACAAAACCAAAAATCACACCACACCGTGATGGGTGTACCTCACAAGAACACAGGAGCCAACAGCAGCAACTTTTGAAGGCCAAATTGTTCCCTCTGGAAAAATGTAAGCAACAAAATAAATAAAGTAGTATAGGATTATAACACAAAACATAAAAGTCCCTGAGTCTATCTTGATATAAATAAATGATTAAATAAATAAATGGGGGAGAAGAGACAAATATTCCATGCAGAATTCCAAGTAGTTTATTTAGATACTCTACCCTCGAAGAGTGAGAAGATTAAACCCCCACTCCACAAGTGTGAGCTAGGGAGAGCAACATTCCTCCAAAGAGAGGAGTGTGGAAAGTAGAGGGAAAGAATAAGTGTGCAGTGGAGAAATCTGATGATATACCTTGGTATACCTTGGTATAGGTATACCTTGGTCATGATATACCTTGGTATACCTTGGTATAGGTATACCTTGGTCAAGGTATACCTTGACGCGGTGAATCAAAGTCCCCATCAACAGTGAAGAGTCATGATGAAGGTGGACTGCTTGATATGATGTGATGACAACTGACCTCTGGGGTCTTCCTCCCTGAAATTCATTAACTCCAGTATACTCGTGAGAAAAACATCCTACAAATCCCAACACAGGGGCATCCTACAGAATACCCGACAAGCACTCCTCAAAGCTGTCAAGCTCATCACAAAGACAATTCTGAGAAACTGTCACAGCCAAGAAGAGGCTAAGGAGATCTGACAATTACATAAAGTGTGGTATCGTGCAAAAATTAGCTGAGCGTGGTGATGCATGCCTGGGGTCCCGGCAGCTCGGGAGGCTGAGGCAGGAGAATCACTTGAACCTGCAAGGTAGACGTTGCAGTGAGCCAAGATTGTACCACTGCACTCCATCCTGGGCAAAAGAGCCAAACTCCATCTCAAAAAGAAAAAAAAAAAAAAAAAAGGGTATCCTGGATGGGGTCCTGGAACACAAAAAAGTCATTAGGTAAAAAAAAATTTTTTAAAACCTAAAGCAGTATGTATAAACGATGGACTTTAGTTAATAACAGTATTAGGTTGGTATAAAAGTAATTGCAGTTTTTGCCATTACTTTTAAGTAGTTACTTTTAAGTAATGGCAAAAACTGCAAAAGTAAAACCACATTACCTTTAATGGCAAAAACCACAATTACTTTTGCACCAACCTAGTATTATTATTAAGTATTACTTTTCATGGCAAAAACTGCAATTGCTTTTGCACCAACCTAATATATCAGTATCAACAATTTAATCTTAATAAATGTACCTAATAACATAAGATTTTAAAATAATAGGATTAAACTAGATGTTACATACATGGGAACTTGGTACTAGAATCTTGATTTTTCTTTAAATCTAAAACTGTTCTAACAAATAAAGTCTGTTTCAAAAAATAAAACATGTACCAACTGAAATTAAACAACAGCACATAGGAAAGCATATGGCATCCTAGTAGTAGGTTGATTGTTTGGGGGGGAATTTCAGGGTTCCAGTTACCCTCAAATGGAACATGCTGGCCTTGGATGGGGAGGCTCCAGGGAGTCCTCTCCTTTAGTAAGGAGCTCAGTCAGGGGAGCCATAGAGGGATTGAGGGTAAAGAGTAGGGCTGGGGCAGCGACCCCGGTGACCCCAGCCTAAAGGCAGAACTGCAGCTGTCCTCATAAAGCTGAGTTGTTAGATGATCCCTCAGCATGATTGGTGATGTTCTCCAGAAAAGTTTTAGTAGCTTAGGAATGGCAGCCAAGACTTCAGACAGCTTGAGACCTGCCATGTGTGGAAGTGACTACAAATCAAACAGAGTGCCAGGGAGGACACCTCTTCCCAAAGACACGTTCTTATTCCAGTGATGGAGGCAGAACTCAGGGTCAGCTGGGACATTAACCAGGCTGTGAAGGGGGCCACGATGTTCTTACCTTTTAGGTAAACTGAACAGGGCTTTGTGTGTACGCACTCCAGGTGAACATCACCTTTCATCACCATGCCAGCATTCAAAATCACATTCATACGATACCTGCTCCTTTAGGCAAACAAATTCAAGTCAGAAATCATACGGGGAATAATACCTTCTCGTTCACCATTGTGTCGTTCTGCAATAAATAATTTCCAGCCAGGGTGCTGGAGAATTCCAAATGATAGACATATTATGTTCATGAAAGGTAACTTTGAGAAAAATCTTTCTGCAATAAAAGTGAGGGTTTTTTCCCCCTTCCTGGCATCTGAGCTTGCCATAGAAATGAGTGATTTTCTGAATTTCTGCCAAGTTAGATGGGTTCAGTATGCTATTAGATTAGTCTGTTTATACAGAAACAGCCAAAAATAGGAAACACACAGAAGCTATTAAAGATATTGTCCTGTGAGGGCAAGATTTGAATGGTTTTCTTACTGCAAGTGGGAAATAAGATATGAGTCAGTATTAATGTGATAAAGAAGTTAATGCGCTCTAAAGCAAACCGTCCGATTCTTCATCTTGTTTCAGAGGTGACAATAAAAGGAACATTCAGACAATTATTTAGGGTTGGGTGAGCAGAGGAGGCAGAGAAACTTTGCAGAGCCCCTGCCAGTTGGAAATACATGTCTTTTACTATATAATGCTGGGGCACCCAGGGAGTTTTCGGAGGGGAACATGATTCTATGCCAAAAAAAAAAAAAAAAAAAAAAAAAGGATTAAAAACTAAATAAATAAAACAAGGTTGCAGAAATTCAAAAGCAAAATTCCAATTTCACTTTTGCCCTTGAGTTGCTCTGCAAACTAATGGAAATTATATGACCTGTTAGGTCAATGGGATTCAAGAAGGAGGGCATGTATTGAATTCTATGTGCAAGATGCTGTGGGTTCTTACTTTCCTCATCTATAAAGTGGATGGTGCAACCTGGACTTTGAAATCCCCTCATTTCTCCTCAGTAAGTCCCAGCTTGACCTGTAGAGCAAAGACCTTGCCACATTCTGGTCACATGAACTGCTCCTGATGATATTTTATGCTATACGATATGTGACTCTGTAGGTGGAAGTGTGTTTAAATAATGTCCATATGAATCTCAGTACTGTATATTATTTTCTTCTTCATAGTGGAAAATCATGAAAAATAGGACTTTCCTTAAAAAGCACACATTTCTTTTTTTTTTTGTTTTGTTTTGTTTTTTGAGACAGAGTCTCATTCTGTTGCCCAGGCTGGAGGTGCAGTGACGTGACTCAGCTAATAACATCAAGGCCCCTTTCACAACTTCGTTAATGTCCCAGCTACCAATGCACTCACTGCAACCCCTGCCTCTCGGGTTCAAGTGATTCTCATGCCTCAGCCTCTCAAGTCGCTGGGATTAAAAGCACGTGCCACCATGCCTGGCTAATTTTTGTATTTTTACTAAAGGTGGGGTTTTGGCATGTTGCCCAGGCAGGTCTCGAACTCCTGACCTCAAGTGATCTGCCTGACTTGGTCTCCTAAAGTGTTTGAATGACAGGCATGAGCCACTGTGTCTGGCCAAAGAGTAAAGGTTTCTTATAAGATCATCAAATTCCTGTCTCTCCTCTGAAACCTGGTGACTAACTTAGAACTTGCTGTGCAGCCAAATGTTCAGCCTCTGTCTACTATTCAGGGTGTATTCATTTTCTATTGCCATGTAACAAATTACCAAAAGCTTAATAGCTTAAAGCCACATACATTTATTATCTTAAAGCTTCCATAGGTGAGGAGTCTGGGTATGGCTGAGCTGGATTCTCCATCCAGGGTCTTGCCAGGTAGAAATCAAGTTGTCTGGTGGGGCAGTAGTCTCATCAGAGGCTTGACTGGGGATGGTCAATCACCTTCAAGCACCCTTAGGTTGCTAGCAAAACTCATTTCCTTGTCGTTATAGGACTAATGTCCTCATTTTCTTGCTGGCTTCTTTAGGACACTCTCAGCTCCTGGAAGCCAACTGCAGTTCCTTACTGCAAGACAGCTTACTTTCTCAAAGCCAGCAATGGAGAGACAGTCTCTCTTATTTTAGCTCCTCTTTAAGGGATTTTCCCTAAAGTCAGGCCCACCCAGGATGATCCCCCTTCTCAGTAACTCAAAATCTGTCTCACTTAAGACCTTAATGGTATTTCCAAAATCCCTTCACTTTGCCACATAGTGTAACCTAATCTAAAAACTTACATCCTATTATCTTTTTCATATTCTGTTGGTTAGAAATGAGTCCCATGTCCCACCTACATTCAAGGTTGGGGAGGGGTGATCACATCAGGCCTTGGATACCAGGAGGTGAGGTATCACTGAGGCCATCTTAGGGTCCATCTGCCAAACAGAGGAAGAAACTACAAGTGGTCACTTTTTTTTTTTTTAAAGATGGAGTTTCGCTCTTGTCACCTAGGCTGGAGTGTAGTGGCATGATCTCGGTTTACTGCAACCTCCGCCTCCTGGGTTCAAGCAATTCTTATGTCTCAGTCTCCTGTGTAGCTGGGATTACAGGTGTACACCACCAAGCCTGACTAATTTTCTATTTTTAGTAGAGGTGGGGTTTAACCATGTTGGCCAGGCTGGTCTGAAACTCCTGACCTCAGGTGATCTGCCCACCTCGGCATCCCAAAGTGCTGGGATTACAAGCTTGAGCCACTGTGCCCAGCCACAAGGATTCACTTTATCAGAGTAGGGTCAGAATTTATTTAAGCATGAGCTTAGAAACTTGGTGCAGGAGGAGAGAAGAATGGAAAGAAAAAGGATAGAATCCCAAATTTTGTCCAAATAGTCATATTTTTTTCAAGGTTTTCCTAAAATTATATGCTGCCCAGGTATGATGTAATAAAATACAGGTGTGTTTAGAATGCACAGTTAAACTTCAGCAACTGATAACTGGGTAGCCAAAACTTTTCTTCAACTAGCACAGGAATGATATTAGACATCCAGGAGCACTAAAACAGGACAAGTTCAAAGACAAACCTGCATTCAGTTGTCTAAAAGATTAGAACAACATGGCTGGGCACGGGGGCTCATGCCTGTAATCCCAGCAATTTGGGAGGCCGAGGAGGATGTATCACGAGGTCAGGAGATCGAGACCATCCTAGCTAACACAGTGAAACCCCGTCTCTACTAAAACATACAAAAAATTAGCAGGGCGTGGTGGCGGACGCCTGTAGTCCCAGCTACTCAGGAGACTGAGGCAGGAGAATGGCGTGAACCCGGGAGGCGGAGCTCGCAGTGAGCTGAGATTGCACCACTGTACTCCGGCCCGGGCAACAGAGCAAGACTCTGTCTCAAAAAAAAAAAAAAAAAAAAAAAAATTAGAACAACACAAGCTTAAAGGTGCAAGTGAATCACTGAATATGTCGGCCAATGAAAGCCAAGTTCGGAGGCTACCAAATACAAGTAAAATGGAAATGTATCTGAGTGGAGGTAGAGATGCAACTGGAAGAAGAAAATAATAACCAACTCTAAGAGGGAAAAATAAATCAGTTACCAGGGGAGACATGAAAGGGGTGAGGATGAGGAAGTAAGACAGCAGCAGCAAACTGCCCACTAGGAGGAACTGGGTGGGTTGTGAGTAGGGGGCTAGCAGGGGGCATGAAAAGATAGAACCATGAGTTAATGGAAAGTTCAGTTAACTAGAATGATATGCCAGTTAAGTACAATTCCACCGAGCTTGGCAGCCTTATTCTGGCCATTAACTTTAATGTTTCGCAGATCCCCGGCATTTTCACAGGTGTGAGTTAAAACCATCTGGTTTCTGCACTATACCCTGCCCATTAAAACCCGGCATCTTCAAAGATAAATCGTGGACCAAGGTGGCAGCAGGAGAAGAGAAAGGAAGTTAAAGGCTGCCACAGGCTTTACCTTCAACAGAAGGAGCCTTTCAACAGCCTTTGAGTTGGATGATTTTGAAATTGCAATGTAGAAAAAAATAAAAATACAGTGAGATGCTTTAATCTCCAGAAACACAATCTGGGTAAATCAATTACTGAGAAACAAAATCCCAACCAAATATATGCAATGCGTAGTGACCTGGACATGAAAACTGAAAGAAAGAAACCGAGGAGGAAATCCACATCTAAAAGTATGTCTTTATAGTAGTCATATTTATAAATTTGACACACTTGCCAGCAGAGCTTACTAAAGATTATTTCTATGCAAATATGCATTTGCTAACCCATCAGTGTGCAAAAAGGAAAAAAAAAAAAAACATAGTTCTTGAAAATCAGTTCTTGTGTAGTACAAGTACATCAAGAAGCAGGAAGTATACTGATAAATATAAAAATGTGCCAAATTTTCAAACTTCTCAGGGACAAGAGTCCCAGATAAAGTGGCAAAAGACATAAAACTGGCACACACTGCCCACTGTCTAGTGTCTAGTCTGGATAGGGTACATGACAAAGGCACCTCTGCCAGTGATACAGCTATCTTCTCCCATCCAGGGACCAAGCTCTGGCCTTGAAATGGTTTTCCCCGGTTAATCTAAGCACCTGATTGACAGGAGGTACCATCCAGGGATTCTACACTGATAATCAGCAGGTTCTTAGCAGAAAACCATGGGCCAATCCTCTTCAGTATCTTCACAAACAGCCCTCCTAACAGCACAATTAAAACAGCTTGCTGCTTCTTGGTTAGGCCAGTTCCTTAGATTTCTCATTTCAGAAACCAAAAGGTATAGTAGTAGTATTCATCCTTCTCACCATTAGCTACTAAGTACACCATCCTCATCAACTGTGTCCTGAATACTGTCTTCGGTATTCTAATTCATTATTAATTAGAGATGATCTTCCATCTGGCAGAAGAGGAAGCTGATTAGTCTCATTTTCTGTGTTACGTGGTTAATCAGGAGTACTGCACAGGCTACAAGAACTCAGATAAAGATAAGGTCTATGGTTCTGCTACTTTTATTTTTTTAATTAATTAATATATATATATTTTTTTTGAGATAGGGTCTCACTCTGTTGCCCAGGCTAGATGGAGCACAATGGTGCAATCATGGTTCAACCTCCCTAGCTCAAGTGATTCTCCTGCCTCAGCCTCGTGAGAAGCTGGGACCACAGACATGTGCCACAATGCCTCATTTTTTTGTTTGTTTTATTTGGCTAGAGATGGGGTCTCATGATGTTGCCCAGATTGGTCTCCAACTCTGGCCTCAAGTGACCCTCCCAACTTGGACTCCTGAAGTGCTGGCTTTACAGACATGAGCCACCACGCTCAGCTCACATGGTTCTTTTTACCATCACTATTGCCTCCATTTACTTCTATATTTAACAAATTGTATAATAAAATTGAGATTAGAAGTGGCATCACAGCAGGAGCTGAAAGGAGACAAGAGGAGGTTGGCAGGGTCCTGTAATTATCCTGTGTATAACATGTGGGTGCTGGTCACCCATGTGCAGGCAGTGTGTGCACATTTCTTGAGATAATACACCTGGAATGTGTGCCCTTTTCTGCTTGCATTACACCTATTTTTTTTTTTTTTTTTTTGAGATGGTGTCTTGCTCTGTTGCCCAGCCTGGAGTGCAGTGGCGATCTTGGCTTACTGCAACCTCCACCTCCCAGATTCAAGTGATTCTCATGTCTCAGCCTCCCAAGTAGCTAGGACTACAGGGGCACGCCACCACGCCTGGCTATATATATACATACATATATATATACACACACACACACACACACACACGCACACACACACACATAGGCCATTGGCCAGGCTGGTTTCAAACTCCTGACCTCCAGTGATCCTCACAGCTCAGCCTCCCAAAGTGCTGGAATTATAGACATGAGCCACCACACCTGACCTAACACTTAAAGAAAGAGTTGAGGAAACTGCCCAGCAATTTCAGTATTTTAGTTAAAGTCTTTGTTCTTGCAGCAACAGTGGGAGTTGTGCCTTTCTCTGACTCCAAGGCCTCTCACTTGGAGGAGATCCATGCTGGGCGCATCCAAGGTGTCCACGTACAGCCTGCCAACTAGGTCTGAGTGTTTGGTCATTGACCGATACAGGCCACAGAGCTGCGACTTCAAACTTCCTTCTCTTCCTCTTAGGTCTCAGGTGGGGAAGATGGGGGGGAATTCTCTCGAGTCATTATACATATTACAAAGAGGAAGGCAATTCTAGCTTTGTTCTCCCGGATCAAACACGGATGCTGTTGAGAAGAGGTCTCTTACGAGCAGTACTGTGTCCCAAACTTTATATGCTGAAGCCCGAACCCCCAATACCTCAGAATGTGACTGTATTTGGAGACAGAGACTTCAAAGAGATAGTTCAGGTAAAATAAAGTCACTACGGTAGACCCTAATCCAATATGACCAGTGCCCTTACAAGAAGTGGCCATAAGTATGCAAACGCACATACGTATCTTCTCGTGGTCTTCCACGAGAAGATAGAGAAGATGGTCAACTAACAAGCCGGGGGGACGGCCCAGAGAGAAACCAACCCTACTGACGCGTTGATCTTGCACTCCCAACCTCCAGAAGTGTGAGGAACTACATTGCTGTTGTTTAAGTCACCTGATCTGTGGTATTTCTACAGCAGCCCAGGCAAAATAATACAAGGTCCAGAGTGAGAACTGCCTCAGTGCTTTTCCATTTGAGATGGACAGAGGTTTGAGAGCAAGGACTTTAGAATCAGAGAGATCGGGACTCAAGTCCCCAATTTGCCCTGTGGTCTTCAGCAAGTCATTTCCTGCCTCCAAGCCTTGTGTCTCTCAGAGGCAGAATGTGGAGAGTCATGGCCTCTTAGGCTTGTCATGAAAATTTAATTCGAAAACACATGAACAGCAACGAACATTATATCTGGCTCATAGTAGGGGCTCAATAAACACTAATTGTTAACGTTATTCATACGAATGATAATATAATGAAGATTAAAAGTCCTTTCTACTCACAGTTTGTTATAAAGATGGGTAGTGTGCACATGAAAAGGTGCTAGGCAGAGGTAGATTAGTATTTTGATTGACAGAAATGTCAAAATATAGCAAGACAGCTTTATTCCATCATCCAAATAAACATTAACGGAGTTCCTGGGATGCCGGAGGCACTGTGCCGATGGTGCTGAGGCGTGAGAATCCCGAGATAGCACAGAAAAGACGGCCATGCATGAAGATCTCCTGGGACTGGGAAGAATGGGGTGGGGCCCACTGGACTACCTGAGCGCCATGCAAGCTTGCGGAGCAGGGGGACTCACTCCTACCATGGGGTTCAGGGATACCCCTCAGGGATTTTCACTTGCTTTCCTCAGAAGAAACACAAGCACATCCTCAGAGAAAGCCATAGATGCTTCTTTATGTGGCTGCTTAAGTCTGCGATCTGAGCTCAGCAATGTCACTGCAATGAGCATTGTGAATGAATGATCAATTTCATGGAATGCTTGAGCAAAGCAGCAAAGCCATAGTATGGTCTTTTTTTTTTTTGGATACAGGGTCTCTCTTTGTGGCTCAGGCAGGAGTGCAGTGGTGAGATCTCGGCTCACTGTAACCTCTGCCTCCTGGGCTCAAGTGATCCTTCCACCTCAGCCTCTTGAGTAGCTGGGGTGACAGGTGCACGCCACCACACCCAACTAATATTTTGTATTCTTAGTGGAGGTGAGTTTCACCATGTTGCCCAGGCTGGTGTTGAACTCCTGGGCTCAAGCAATCCACCTGCCTTGGCCTCCCAAAGTGCTGGGATTACAGGCATGAACCACCACACCCGGCCTATTACCTTTTAAAGACTAAATTGACCAGTTGATGTGGAGGGTTGAACAGAATGTCCAGGCTATTTATATGGCCGTGTGCATGTTAAAGATGCGTGGCAAGGCTGCCAGAATCTCCAGGCTGGGTTTTGTTTCTTCTCAGATCATGTCTACTATCTTAAATGTGTCTCTTCTTAAAGCAAAATGAACATTATAAAACATTATTGTGGCTTCAATGTGTCCCCCCAAAATTTATATGTTGAAATTCTAACCCCCACAGTGGTGATACTAGGAAGTGGGGACTTTGGAAGGTAATTAGTTCATAAGAGTGATGGCTTCCTGAGTGGGGTTAGTGCCCTTTTACTTTATCACTATTATTATTCTTGATAGAGTCTCCTTCCTCTGTCTCCGAGACTGGAGCGCAGTGGCACCATCTCAGCTCAGTGCAACCACTGCCTCCCAGTTCAAGCAATTCTGCCTCAGCCTTCCGAGTAGCTGGGACTTACAAGTGCAAGCCACCAAGCCTGGCTAATTTTTTATTTTTAGTAGAGATGGGGGTTCACCATGTTGGCCAGGCTGGTCTCGAACTCTTGACTTCAAGTGATCCATCTGCCTCGGCCTCTCAAAGTGCTGAGATTACAGGCGTGAGCCACCGCGTCCGGCCATTAGTGCCTTTTTAAAAGAGACCCCAGAGAGTTGCCTCAACCCTTCTACCAGGTAAGGAAATAGCAAGATGATGGACACCTATGAGATCAAAAGCAGATCCTCAGCAGACACTGAATCTGCCAGTGCCTTCATCTTGGACTTCTCAGCCTCTGGAACTGTGAGAAATACATTTCCGTTGTTTATATATTATTCAGTCCATGGCATTTGTTATAGCAGCCCATAAAAACTAAGACAAACATCCTACTTGCTCATATAATTAAAAAACAAAAGTGCGTGTGTGCTTGTGTGGCCATGGGAATGCACACATGGCGGGGAAAGCCAAAGACAATTGTTACCAATACCCTTTCCAGGCCAAAGACACAGAGTAGGAAATTCTACTTGGGAAGTGAGAATAGCTAATGTTATCTTCTTAAAGATTATCCTGGCCGGGCGCGGGAGCTCACGCCTGTAATCCCAGCACTTTGGGAAGCTGAGGCGGGCGGATTACAAGGTCAGGAGATAGAGACCATCCTGGCTAACACAGTGAAACTCTGTCTCTACTAAAAATACAAAAAGTTAGCCGGGCATGGTGGCAGGCACCTGTAGTCCCAGCTACTCAGGAGGCTGAGGCAGGAGAATGGCGTGAACCCGGGAGGCGGAGCTTGCAGTGAGCCGAGATTGCCCTGCTGCACTCCAGCCTGGGCAATAGAGCAAGACTCCATCTCAAAAAAAAATAAAAATAAAAACATCCTATTGATTTCCTAAGACAGCATTTCTTCCCTCCTTTTCTTTCAACAACTACTTTTTGTTTATTTATTATATACTTATTTCATTTATTTTTTGGAAATGGGGTCTTGCTCTGTTGCCCAGGCTGGAATGCAGTGGTGCAAACATAGCTACAGCAGCCTCCAACTTTTGGGCTCAGGGGATTCTCTTGCCTTGCCTTTCCAGTAGCCCCAGGTAGCTGGGACTAGAGTAGTGCACCACCACACCCAACTGATTTTTAAATTTATAGTAGAGATGGGTCATGCCCAGCCTGGTCTTGAATTCTGGGCCTTAGGAGATCCTCCTGCCTCAGCCTCCTTATGTGTTGAAATTACAGATGTGAGGTGTGGCGCCCAGCCCCAACAACTTCTTTTTACCCAGCTATATACCAGGTACCCAGTCATGGAGAAGAAGCAAAGGCAGCCCATGTCCTAGGGGACCTGATGTCTGTAGCAGAGCCTGAAACTTAGGATCTCCCATTAGCACCTTTGACAGTCATGATGCCCTATCAAATAATGCAGAGTTTCTATAACGTTATTACTTAGCTTACAACCTCCAAAAAAAATGGCAGACATATGATCATTTTAATTTAGCTAAAAATATAAATTGTACAAATGATTTTACACATAGAATTTCACCAGAGTGTCCCCAGACTCAGGACCACCCCCTATTTCTGAACTGACAATGCATTAGCCCTACCTTCTAGCAAGATTAGGGAGGGAGCTATATATAACACAGCCCAGAGCAAAAGATTATTAAATATGTGTCGACTGATTAAACCAAGCATCACAAAGGGCTATGGAGAAGGAAAATCTAAGAATGCATTTAAAAGATGGGTTGATGGGTGCAGCGAACCACCATGGCACATGTACACCTATGCAACAAGCCTGCATGTTCTGCGCATGTATTTCAGAAGTTAAAGTACAATTTTAAAAAAATTTAAAAAAAACCAAACAAATAAAAAGAAAACTCTTTCAATATTTCCGGAGTATACATAAAATACGTCAAGGCCGAGCATGCTGTTGGCCCCCTGACCCCTTCAGGTAGCCTTAGTATCAAAAAGGCGAGTCCCTGGAACTGGACTAAGGTGGAGGGGGTGGTCCCTCATCTGCCATACACCTATGTCCCTCTAGCTCAAAGACCCACACATTTTCCTGAAATGAAGAGACTGACACCAACAGGTGTTGAATCTGCTCCCCAGGGTCAGCTTCTGGAATGACACGGAAGTGAGGCCAGCAGGACAGACACCGTGAACAGGGTGGATCTGGGCTGGCCCAGAGGACCTGCCGCCATCACCCCCAGCCAGAGTACAGGAGATACCTCAGGGCCCCGGCCCAAAGGCGGTAATCTGGACTCAGAATAAATGATGCATTGAAGAGATGACAAGCATGATTTTACCAAAAACAAAACAGTACACACATAAATAGACCATGTCATTCTACTTGACTCCCTCTGCTTTGTGCATCTATTTCTCTACATGCCCAAGCTGAAAGGACTCTGTGAAACCCAAAAGCCTGTCAACACAGTTATTTCAATAACCATTTGATGGCAAAATCTATCTACAGTTGACAGAAGTTACTTATCCCACTGAGTGTGAATATTCATTCATTTTGATGTGAGATATTCACGTGCTTAATTACAAGGTGCTGCCACCAGGGGTGACACAACACGCAAGGTTCAGTGCATTTTCTGCAAAGAGCCAGAGAGTAAATATTTTAGGCTTTGTGGGCATACAGCTACTATGGTGACTACTCAGCTCTGCCACTGTAGCTGAAAGCAGCCATGGGCAGTATGTAAACCAATGGGTATAGCTGTACAGCAATAAAACTTTATTTACAAAAACAGGCCAGATGTGGCCTATGGGCTGTGAATTTGCTGACCCCTGTAATACACAGAATACGCAGTGTATTCTCTTCTTACAATTTGAAAACTTCTGAATTCTGAAACACATCTGGCCTCCAAAGTTTCCGATAAGGGGTTGGGGTCTTGTTCCCATTTTTGAAAGCATTCTTGGCTGGAAAGTTCTTTACAAAGAGCTGGGGTCTTCTTCCAATCAGGGCTTAGCTAGCTTTCCCAGGCATTGTGCAGCCATCTCTAGCAATACTTACACAACAACAGTAGTGGTGACTGCAACTGGAATCCGGAATTCAGGCGTGTTGAACCGGTGGAGAACACCCACTATGGGTCAATTCCATCAGATGATTTGCATGCAGGTTTTGTAGAGGGAGAAAGCATAAATGCCCCTTGTGAGCTGGGGGAGGAAACTGGCAGGACAGCGATTCTGCCAGAGCTAGGTTTCCCAGATGACCCTCATAGACACCAATCTGGTTTCAAGAGGAGCCTTATGACAGGGACACTCAGGCAGCCCCAGGGTCCAGACGACCAAGTATGACACCACATGAGGACAGCTCACTCCTCAGGAGTTCAGGGAACACAATGGGGCTTCCATATGCTCATGTTTCTGAAACAGTGATCCCTGCCCCAGGCCCGGAGAAGGCAGTGGTGTTGGGAATGGCAGGAAATGGGCCCTGGGCACAGACGTTAACGTGGTCAGGAGTGACAGGCGCCAGCAGCAGCAGACATGGAGGGGAGCCCTCACATGTCATCGTGAGCAGAGGAACAAGTGGGAAGGTCTCATGTGAGAGAAGCTGAGGGCAAAAATCATGAGTTACTAAAGCACTGTCTCTCTATGAACTCTCAAGAGGCACCTCTTGGGGAACCCATAAGTACCAGGTGGTGTTCTGAGAAGGACAAGGTCATAGATCCACAGGTGGGTGAAAGCCAAGGTTGGTAGTGACTCCAGAGCATGTGGGAAAAAATGAGACACATAGTAATATTTACTATTTCTTGAGTGCTCATGTTATCCTAAGAGGACTATGCTGAATGCCTTAGAGATGGGGGTTCTAATCCTTATAGCAATCCTGCAAAGTAAATATTGTAGCCTTCATTTCGTAGGTGAAAAAATTAACACAGGCTGG
>NW_012103920.1:4839140-4840893 GCF_000951045.1 Mandrillus leucophaeus
TCGCAGCACTCTTTTCTCCTTGCTCCTGCGGAATGTGGCATATTTCTTGTCTTTTTAAGCTGACAGGTCAGGAGGATTTGTTTTTTGTTCAGAGGGGCTCATATGAAGGGTGCAAGAAATTCCCTGACATAGCAGGAGCAGGACATCAAGCATCCTTTCCCCGCCCACCCCCCTTTCTTTCTTCTCTTAGTCATCAACTTGTGAAAAACATGTAGCCCCACATTCTAATTTTCCTAAAGAATAAATCCAGAGTAACCATTTAATTTGTACTTCTACATTAATGGTAAATAGCATCCTTCATATAAAAGACAGGCGATTTAAAAACGATGTAAAATTTCAAATGTGCTAAACTTTTTAAATGAGTGCACCAAATTAGAAAACAGACTACAAAGAGAGCCAGTTTTTGTTGAAAAGATGTGTTTTTACGTTAATTATATGAAGTTTTAATAATAGCCCAGTGGTAAATTTTGACTGTGTTAACGAAACTGTGATGATTGGCTGTGGACTAGTAGTTTGATAGCCATAAATGTTAAGCGTAAGGTGAACAATATCTTTAATTTGGGAGGGCATCCCTCCTAGCAGAATGTGTCCCCTAACTAGTATATATTTTGACAATAGGCATTTGAGATGCTGCAGTACTACTCCAGCCAAAGCTGCCCATTCAATTCAGATGCTGAGTCTGTTAGAAATGCGCAAGTTTCAGCCTCTTTCGCCATGCAAGAGGCATTTGAACTTGCATATTAATTACAGGGCCAAATCTGGGTGCCGGACTAAAAGAACACACACCCACTCCACTTGACCAGGGGGAAGGTTCAGTTTAACCACTGAGTGCCCCAACATTGCTTCATCAAGCTTCTTCCTATCCTTTCCGCGAAGAGCAAAGATAGTTGGCTATTTGCATCATCTGTAGACACTCAGGAATGCGGCAAAGAACATAAGCATAAGAGGCAGAGTTGTAATTCTGGATAGCTGAGTTTCTAAATAATGAGATTTTAAAATTTGAGTTGTTAATTATGTTGCTCTAGAAAGGGCAGGCACTGGATGATTTTTTAAACTCCGGGCATATTTTCCATTCTTTAGTTAGCACAATGGTAACAGAAAACTGGCTGCCCTTTTGACAAGGGCCGAGGGAAAGAAAAAGACAAATAGGTGGAGTGGTCTTGCCTTTCTTTCACTGAGAGGAGAAAAGCGAGGTTCCCTCCCTTGACATGAGCCCTGTCTTTGTGTTTTGCACCTGGGTTTTTTTTGTTTTTTTGTTTTTTGTTTTTAAGGACTTAAGAACTCAAATCACTAAGTACTGATTACATAAGAGGTGCCTGAGCAAGACATACCTTGAGGGAGACAGAGGAAGAGGAAGCAGGAGGCTGGAGAGAGAAGGCTAACAATTAAAAAATTATGGGGAAACAATGAAGCATCAAATATCATGAAGTGGCAAACTCACAGGATACAGATACATCGGGCATTCCTAGACTTTGAGAGTTCAAGGTCCAGTAAAGAAAAAAAGAAAAAAAGCTGGCCAGGCTAACATAGACCTAACAACTTTTAAGTTTGCCACCTGAGGGCTTTAAAAAGAAAACAAAATCAACGAACATTTAAAAAGGAAAGAAAAGAAGGGAGGAAGGGAGAGAGGGAGGGAAAAAGGGAGGGAGGGAAAAAGGGAAGGAGGGAGTGAGGGATGGAGGTAGTGAGGGAGGGAGGTAGGAAGAAAAGAAAGGAAGGAAAGAAGGGAGGGAGGAAGGGAAGGTGGAAGGAA
>NW_012103920.1:4841517-4846197 GCF_000951045.1 Mandrillus leucophaeus
GGTCTGTCACCCAGGCTAGAATTCAGTGGCGTGATCACAGCTCACTGCAGCCTCAACCTCCTGGGCTCAAGGGATCCAACCGCCTCAGCCTCCTTAGCAGCTGGGACTACAGGTGTGTGCCACCATGCCCAGCTAATTTTCTTTTATGTTTTGTAGAGACAGGGTTTCCCTATGTTACCCAGGCTGATCTTGAACTCCTAGGCTCAAGCAATCCTCCCACGTCAGCCTCCTGAAATGCTGAGATTACAGGTGTGAGCCACGGCGCCAGCCAGGTTCTAATTTCTGGGACAGTCTATTGACATTGAGTCAGATGGAGAGTGGCTGGTCACTTGTCTTTCCCCACCCCACCCTACTGGTTCCAACTAGCTAAGAAACAAAGTGTTCCCTTTCAATTTCATTACAGGAGATATATATATATATATTTTTTTAAATATTTATTTACTTATTTTGAGAGTGTCTCACTCTGTTGCCCAGGCTGGAGTGCAGTGGCACAATCTTGGCTCACTGTAACCTCCTCCTCCCGGGTTCGAGCGATTCTCCTGCCTCAGCCTCCTAAGTAGCTGGGACTACAGGCGCCTGCCACCATCAGCTGATTTTTGCATTTTCAGGTGAGATGGGGTTTCAACATGTTGGCCAGGCTGGTCTCAAACGCCTGGCCTCAAGTAATTTGCCCTCCTCAACCTCCCAAAGTGCTAGGATTGCAGGCATGAGGCACTGCACCGGGCAGGATATAGTTTTTTTAAATGCACGTAGTTTGCCTGATCACCCAAAGGAGGTTCATCCCTGATGATCACAATGACATCTTTTTGGTGCAGCTGAGGCTGGTGAGAGGACAGGCCCATAGGGACCTTCTGGCCCCTCAAGTCACCACCTGGTGACTTAAACGATGAGCTTCCAATGCCTTATCTGTGCCAGGAAAATGATATTGGCACTTCTCCAAGTGTGGCAGAGAAGCTGTTAGATGGTGTGCATAGAACAGCACAGAGACTTGCCCAGGAGTGGGGGCTTAATAGCAATGGAAGAAAAAAAAAAAAATCTGACTGCAGCTAGTACTCCATCTCCACCCCATTCACAATTTCTGAAAACACGCTAGATACTGGCAAGATGGAGAACTAAATTTTGTTGAAGTTAAGAACGCAGAATGGTTCTGACAAGGGAGATGGAAAGAGTAAGCTAATCAGCAATGACAAGTAAAAAGTGTATGCAGAAGAGACAGTGGAGATTCAAGTCTCGGGACTGGCAAAAATTACTCAATTTCTCTAAGCCTCAATTGTTCTCATCTGTAAAGTAGAGAGAATGATAGCATCTACTCTTAACAGACTTAAACGGAATGCTACAAGATCAACCATGTAAACCACTCTGTGCAGTGCGCAGCATACAGTAAAGTGATCGTTAAAGAACTATGATTTATTATTATTTTCACTATTCCGATCATGACAATGATCAGAACAGAGTATCCGCTTGAAAAACCTGGCAGGAAGGATGTGGCTACTTTAGATTTCAGTTTATCTTTTGCATGCAAAGGGATGATGCTACTAGCACGACATCATTCGTTGTCAGCCAAATAAGATCTATCCAGAAGAGGCCGGGCATGGTGGCTCCAACCTGTAATCCCAGCACTTTGAGAGGCCAAGGTGGGCGGATCACAGGGACAGGAGTTTGAGATCAGCCTGGCCAATATAGTGAAACCCCGTCTCTACTAAAAATATAAAAAATTAGCTAGGCATGGTGGAACGTGCCTGTAATCCCAGCTACTCAGGAGGCTGAGGCAGGAGAATCACTTGAACCTGGGAGGCGGAGGTTGCAGTGAGCAGAGATCGTGCCACTTCAGCCTGGATGACAGATCGAGACTCTGTCTTTAAAAAAAAAAAAAAAAAAAAAAAAAAATCTATCCAGATCTATCCAGAAGAGAACAGGAGAAGAAAATATGAATGGGACATTAAAGAAAGAGGTAACTCTCACAGTCCTCTATGCTCTGACTACAGAGAGATTCTGCTAGTGTGATTAGTTCAAAACCGTGTAATAAGCCCAATGGAACCATTTTAAAATAAGACTGTAATTTCAGGAACCTAAGGAAGTCTGCATTTTAATAAGATATTTCATTGTATCCCAAATACAAAACCATTGTTTGCCTGACGCTATAATTTACTGTTAGACACTGCACTATTACCAAAGCAAAATGAAACAGACGATGATTTTGCTAATAAAACAATTTGATCATGAGGCAAAGCCCAGCTCGGCACTTAAAACAGGGCTGAATAACTCCGAGTAGGGATCTGCATAGTCAAATATTCTCAGTTGGAATTTCACCTTTCCCTACTCTTCCGCGGAGAAAATCATTGAAATAGCCTGCTAACAATACCATTACTGTCTCCTACCTTAATCCTTTGTTCCTTCCAGAGAAAAGACTTCTGCTGATTATGAATATTCCACTCTATAATTTCCATCAATTAATATACTACCACATTCTTATTATGGTATTAATAGCTTTTTGATTTACATTAGAAAGTATATATTTTACACCATGGGTAAAGCTATTTCTTCCCCTTTAAAGCAAAGTGCTTATATAAAAAGAACTTACAATTTGGAAAATGGAGGTGGGGTATGTGTGTGTGAATAATGGCTTGGAGATAATAGATTCTACTCTCTTTTCCGGTTTGTTTTCCTCTCTGCCGGGGAATTCCTAAGCCCCAGTCAAGGAAGGCAACACAGTTGCCCTGAACCTCCTCTGTTCTCTCCGTTTCTTTCTAGAGTTAAGCCTGCCTGTCTCTCCAGAATCTGTCTCCAACTGTTCACAGAACTCAAGAGTTTGCAACGTGCTTTTCACAAACACCCAAAGAGGCAAAGAGGGACCCGGCTTCCTTCTGGGTGAGTAAAATAAGGTAGGTGGCACTGAAGAAGAAAGGAATCGTGGTGACAAAGGAGCTCTGTTTGAGTGGCAGAGAGGCCAACCTGGGTTTGCCTCTCCATCCCTGCTGGGCAAGGAGCCATGTCACTTAAACTCCCTGAGTCCTGAAGACCTGACCCATAAAATCAGGGTGTTTACATCCCTGCCCCAGGTGTTTTGTGGAAACTAAACAAGGTTGAGGGTGCAGGCAATGCTTTAAATAGTGACAGAGGGATGGCAGAAGCTCTAGTAGGAAAGGCAGACTCCTTGCCCAGGCACATTCAAAACTACAGATGCTCTGTAAAGACCGAGATGGCCACAGGGTCACACAGGCTTCTCCCTGTCACGATAGGCAGCGGATTCTAAGCGTGAGTCACCTGCACAGCAAAAAGACCTCTGAGTCCATTCTAGACCTCCAGTTCAAAGGATTGAGCACTCCCAAGGTGGCTGTACAGAGAAGTCAAGCCTAGAATTCTCTTGGTGTCCAGAGTTCAGGGCTTATGCTTTCATGGCCCTATTGTCCTGCTGTCGTTTTAGGGCAGTGTCATCAGCTACCAGGGTTTATCGAAGAATCTAGAAGATTCTAGTCTCAGTTATGCCACAGGGTAGCTGTGCAGTCACAAGATGGGTCCTTCACCTCTCTGGACTATGGTCCCACAAAATGAGGATGATTCCTAGGAAAAGTGGTATCCTGCCCTCATCTGTCATTCTGTAAACATGGATGGTTTAACCCATGGAGGGTTTGGGGGAAACAAAAGAATACTTAAAATGGAGACGACTTCACATAAAAATCCAAGTCCTCGATTCTGTTGAAAACAACCCAGTAACAAATAGTTGGAGCTAGGCAGGGGGGGACTGTTTCCCTCATCTGGGGCTCCCCCTCCAGCTATGCTGTATCTCTACTTAGCCCGTTTCTCTTATTTATGGTAACCTACAGCTGACCCTGTGATACGGTTCAGCTGTGTCCCTACCCAAATCTCATTTTGAATTGTAGCTCCCACAATTCCCATGTGTTGTGGGACGGCCCCGGTGGGAGGCAATTGAATCATGAGAGCAGGTCTTTCCTGTGCTTTAGTCATGATAGTAAACAAGTCTCACGAGATCTGATGGTTTTATAAGGGGGAGTTTCCCTGCACAAGATCACTCTTTGCCTGCTGCCATCCATGTAAGATGTGACTTGGCTCCTCCTTGCCTTCCACCATGATTGTGAGGCCTCCCCAGTCATGTGGAACTGGGAGTCCATTAAACCTGTTTCCTGTATAAATTACCCACTCTCGGGTATGTCTTTATTAGTGCAAGAAAACAGACTAATAACACTGCCACGGCACCTTTGAGTCCTAGAAATATGGTGGTTGAGCCACTGTCATTTAGAAAGCTCACTGTCCCTTCCTCAAGATGGACACGACTCTCTTCCCAGAGGTTTTGGCAAGACCCAGAGTGCAGAAACTGAGATTCCCTTCAGCACCCCCAGTCTCCTGGGTGTAACAATTCTCCCTCTGTTGCCCCACCCCACTTCCTAAACACAAGGCATCTGCGGATGTCCCTTGGTCCAATCTGTCTCTTCAGGGGCCGCTCTGAGACTCAGGAGCAAATGGTGATTGGTAGGCTTGGGTTTCGCTGCATTTCTCCCCAAACTGTCAGGAACAATGAAGTGGTGAGGTCTGGAAATGAGAGGAATGTGGCCCTCCTGAGTCCGTGTCTACACATGACCAGGGCCATCCACCGGGCCAGCTTAGTGAAAAACACCAGTCAGAGGGGCTGCGTGTTTGAACTGACAGGCCAATTCCCCAGTC
>NW_012103920.1:4846247-4862034 GCF_000951045.1 Mandrillus leucophaeus
CTCTCCGTTTCTTTCTAGAGTTAAGCCTGCCTGTCTCTCCAGAATCTGTCTCCAACTGTTCACAGAACTCAAGAGTTTGCAACGTGCTTTTCACAAACACCCAAAGAGGCAAAGAGGGACCCGGCTTCCTTCTGGGTGAGTAAAATAAGGTAGGTGGCACTGAAGAAGAAAGGAATCGTGGTGACAAAGGAGCTCTGTTTGAGTGGCAGAGAGGCCAACCTGGGTTTGCCTCTCCATCCCTGCTGGGCAAGGAGCCATGTCACTTAAACTCCCTGAGTCCTGAAGACCTGACCCATAAAATCAGGGTGTTTACATCCCTGCCCCAGGTGTTTTGTGGAAACTAAACAAGGTTGAGGGTCCAGGCAATGCTTTAAATAGTGACAGAGGGATGGCAGAAGCTCTAGTAGGAAAGGCAGACTCCTTGCCCAGGCACATTCAAAACTACAGATGCTCTGTAAAGACCGAGATGGCCACAGGGTCACACAGGCTTCTCCCTGTCACGATAGGCAGCGGATTCTAAGCGTGAGTCACCTGCACAGCAAAAAGACCTCTGAGTCCATTCTAGACCTCCAGTTCAAAGGATTGAGCACTCCCAAGGTGGCTGTACAGAGAAGTCAAGCCTAGAATTCTCTTGGTGTCCAGAGTTCAGGGCTTATGCTTTCATGGCCCTATTGTCCTGCTGTCGTTTTAGGGCAGTGTCATCAGCTACCAGGGTTTATCGAAGAATCTAGAAGATTCTAGTCTCAGTTATGCCACAGGGTAGCTGTGCAGTCACAAGATGGGTCCTTCACCTCTCTGGACTATGGTCCCACAAAATGAGGATGATTCCTAGGAAAAGTGGTATCCTGCCCTCATCTGTCATTCTGTAAACATGGATGGTTTAACCCATGGAGGGTTTGGGGGAAACAAAAGAATACTTAAAATGGAGACGACTTCACATAAAAATCCAAGTCCTCGATTCTGTTGAAAACAACCCAGTAACAAATAGTTGGAGCTAGGCAGGGGGGGACTGTTTCCCTCATCTGGGGCTCCCCCTCCAGCTATGCTGTATCTCTACTTAGCCCGTTTCTCTTATTTATGGTAACCTACAGCTGACCCTGTGATACGGTTCAGCTGTGTCCCTACCCAAATCTCATTTTGAATTGTAGCTCCCACAATTCCCATGTGTTGTGGGACGGCCCCGGTGGGAGGCAATTGAATCATGAGAGCAGGTCTTTCCTGTGCTTTAGTCATGATAGTAAACAAGTCTCACGAGATCTGATGGTTTTATAAGGGGGAGTTTCCCTGCACAAGATCACTCTTTGCCTGCTGCCATCCATGTAAGATGTGACTTGGCTCCTCCTTGCCTTCCACCATGATTGTGAGGCCTCCCCAGTCATGTGGAACTGGGAGTCCATTAAACCTGTTTCCTGTATAAATTACCCACTCTCGGGTATGTCTTTATTAGTGCAAGAAAACAGACTAATAACACTGCCACGGCACCTTTGAGTCCTAGAAATATGGTGGTTGAGCCACTGTCATTTAGAGAGCTCACTGTCCCTTCCTCAAGATGGACACGACTCTCTTCCCAGAGGTTTTGGCAAGACCCAGAGTGCAGAAACTGAGATTCCCTTCAGCACCCCCAGTCTCCTGGGTGTAACAATTCTCCCTCTGTTGCCCCACCCCACTTCCTAAACACAAGGCATCTGCGGATGTCCCTTGGTCCAATCTGTCTCTTCAGGGGCCGCTCTGAGACTCAGGAGCAAATGGTGATTGGTAGGCTTGGGTTTCGCTGCATTTCTCCCCAAACTGTCAGGAACAATGAAGTGGTGAGGTCTGGAAATGAGAGGAATGTGGCCCTCCTGAGTCCGTGTCTACACATGACCAGGGCCATCCACCGGGCCAGCTTAGTGAAAAACACCAGTCAGAGGGGCTGCGTGTTTGAACTGACAGGCCAATTCCCCAGTCATGGTCACAGCCTTGGGCTATGGCGGGGGCAGGGCAGCACGCCCTTTGGTTTCCTTCCCATTTAAAGCACTTTGCAGAGTCTCAAGCCCAAGGTGGAGATTCAGTTCAATGTCTGTGGATTGATTGATTAATTTAAAGCCCCTGAGAGATCCCAGAGGTTCACAGATAAAGCTAGAGGAGCTGAGAATTTTCCACTTTCTCAAAAGGAAAATGTGCAAGAAGCAGCCCCCTTATTGCAGGTGATTTACATTTCTGTCTTGATCCCGGAACTGGAGGAAGGGATGAAGCCTCCATCAGCAACCACTGGAGTTTAGCCGAGAGCAGCTTGAGCTGGCATTCAGATTCTGATCTGACACCTTCCTGACATGAAACAAATTGTGAACCCCAAAGTGGAGTCTGATTGTTCAAACTTAGGGGTCCAACCAGTCTTGACCTCGATGCTGAACCTGCCACTTACTACTTGCCTAAGCACATCACTGAAACTCCCGGTGCCTCAGTTTCCCTGTTGAGAGGCGGGAATTTGAGTGAGCTATTGGTGTCATGTGTTTCGAACAGTGCCAGGCAGAGTAGCCGCTCACTAAAAGCTATCTATTTGTATGAAAGTGACAATGAAGAGGCCAGATAAGTTCTCACCAAGCACAAAAGCCAAGACTTCAGGGGCTGCCCCAGATGAATATGACTCCAGTGCCCTTTCCAGGTACACCGTAGTCATTGGGATATTAACTCCTTTTGCATTTAAGTGGAGAGATGCTCCTGCTTCAACCAGTGCTGTGATTTTTGAAAGGAGATTTCTTTTCAAAACGTTTGCCTGCAAACTGCCACAAAACACATCAAGCCAGGAGGAGTGTTGGCGTCTCCGATGGCATCGACCTGAGAGCATGCCTGGTCAAAGTCCCTCCCCCAAGTGAGCTCTTGCCATGGCAAGAGATATCTGGCTATTTGCTGAATTGTATCAGAGCAAAATGAACCAAAATGCACAGGGGCCAGGGAGGGAGGAAAAGAGGAAGAAGTTAATAATACCTTATAAATTCAATTTGCATTCCCCTCTCGATTTTAACCCAATCTACATGAGCTTTCCAAAATAAGCAGTCATTTGAAATCCTCCCATGTGACAGACAGTCTTACACATTTTAAAACACAATCCGTTTATTAAACCTAACGGCACAATGTGGTTTTAACTGGTTCTAGAATATTCTGATAGTGAAATATTTTCTGTTTCTGGGCCAGAACTGGTCATTTCTTCTTGAGAATATGATGTTTGAAAATCAGTTCCTCCTATTATAGATTTCTCCCTCAGCTTGTAGAAAATCCATGATTCCCTAAACATTGGTCTTTGAAAGCACATTGACTAAAATCTTCATGCTTAATTCATGAAGCGCAGTCTGGAGATTAGTGGAGCTGGACATAGACCAGGAATACTTTATCATATTCTAATAAGCAGAGGCTGAAAATTGCATTTCTAAAGCTACGGTATTAAAGGGCATACCGCAAAACATGACCCAAACATAACTCAGTAGTTTTACAGTGTCTGAAAAGGCTTTGATATGATAAAGTATGCTGACGAGGGGAATAAACACAACTAGAAATTTCTGAATTTAAAAAAGAAAAAAGCAGGGAGGGCTTAGCAAACATTCAGTATATTCATGGAAATATATATATATAAAATAAACTCATATATTGTGATTCCCATTAAGCAAGTACTGACTATCAAGTCATGCTATCGAAGATCACTGTGGCACCACAATTTAGGGGTTTGGAAAGCATAAAAGCAAGAGAGATGAAAAAGAAAAAAAAATTTTTTAAAAACCTAATGAGGTTAATTTGAAGGTTTCCGGAAAAATCTAAGTCCTCGCTTTTCAACTTAAAACAAGTCACCAGTATTGTTTCTGAAAGCAGAAAGCAAAGCATATGGTGTGGTGGGCGGCCACAAATGCTTAATGGTGAACCAAAGACATTGCTCAGAAAATGGTGCAACATAAAACACCCACTGATGCGGCACTCGCCACCTACAAAATGATGGCAATGGGTAAAGAGTCACCAGAGAATCCAAACGCATGAATCACCAGTGCATATGGCCCCAAGTACAGTGCCTGGCACACAGTAGGTGCTAATAGTATCTCTTTAACTGATTGACTGATTCCTTGATTAATATATGAAGGAGTGAAAAAGCAATGGAAACAGCTCCTATGCACTTCCCAAGAGCTCCTGGGGACTTTGGAACTACCCTACTAAATGCTTGCTAAGCTGTTTTCCCTCTACAAAGGCACCAGCTAAAATAAACAAAGCAATAGGTCAGGAGCAGTTCTCACAAAGACAGTAGCACCCAGGTTGTAAGCACCCGGCTCCAGCATTTCCACACAGAAGAGGGTAGGGGAGCAGCAATGAGGTTGAGAGGGGATGGCACGCTGCGGGTTCAAAGGATTTGTCTTTAAACTGCATCTGCATAGCTAGAACACAGTTACTCTTTAGACTACATGTTTACTGAGGACAGCATCAGGAGAGTGTGGGGGCTGCTTTGAAGAGTCGGTTGATTGTGTGTGATCTCCAGCCCTCAAAGCCAGCCCCATCACTGCTGAGATCACAGTAGAAACATGAGAGCCGCAGAAACCATGCTGATTTATATCATTTTATTTTTATGGCTGTACACTCGCCTTGCACCCTTCGTTCCCTTAATGAAAGGGCTTGGCTTACTTTCCACTAGGTCCGGCTTATCTCCCAACTGAATCTCCCTGCTGGCTTCCAATGACACAGTCCATGCTCCCCCCAAAAATGGGCCTTCAAATCAGCACATTCCATAGGTCTGGGTCTCCTCTACTTCAGCTGGCTGGTCCTTGCACACCTGTCCTGTCCCCAGTCTTGGAACACCCCATCTTGCACACCTTACAACCTCAATCTTGGAAGTCACCTTAGCACCCCTGATGTGCCCTGCTGGGGCAGGGCTGGCTATTCCTGCTGTGGGTTGCCACAGCAGCCTGTGTCATCCCACCGTGACCTGGATTACATCTTCACTGATGTACACCTTCCCCACCATACTACATTCTCTTCAAGGGCCAAGACCTTGACAGCAAACTGGTGCAGATCCAGGCCTAGCAGAGCCTGACCAGATAGGATCTCAAAACATTTCTATTGCATGAAACAAATGAACAAAAGAAAAGTGGGTGAACCCAACGTGTCCAACCATACAGGATGACTCTGGATATCATCTTTTCTTTTGCTGATACCATCAAAAGATAGTATCATCTTTTGTTTTGTTGATATAACCAAAAGATGATATCTTTTGTTTTATATTCACGTTAAAAAAATAAGGCCTACCATATATAATACATATATACGTCATACATGATTAGAAATTTTGAATATAAAAATGAGCAGAAAGAACAAAGAGTACAAAACTTCTCATATTCCCACCATTTAGTATTTTTCCCACTCTGAGTATATGTCTTATCCCCTTTGAATGTTGAAGTTCTTTTCTACTCTCCTGAGTTCAGGTTTCTTTTTAGTTTTATTTTGTTTTTAATTGATATGTTAAATAGGAAGAATAAATTGTGGTGTCCTGTTGCACAGAAAGGTGAATACAGTTAACAACAAGGTATCACATATTTCAAAACAGCTCAAAAAGCGGATTTTGAATCTTCTCATCACAAATAATAAATGTTTGAGATGACGGCTATGCTACTTATCTTGAGCCAATCATTACACCATGTATAGATGTACTGAGTTCAGGTTTCTGCCAGCAGCTATCTGAGGAGCCATCCCAGAGCCACTCTGAGTATGGTTCACCATCAAGACATCCGCACTGGCCAGCTGGGGGTCAGGTGGCCCTCTCTGCCCTATCTTAAGGACACCGTGTATCTCTGATAGTTACATGTGTTGGAGACGGAGTGATTGAGGACCTCACCACTGAGAGACGTGGTCTTGTACATAGCCACGTGAAGTCATGAGTGAGTATGTTAGTTGCAAAGACATGGCGGATCTTTGATCAATGTATGGTCCCAATGAATACTGCATTCCAAAGGCTGGAGGGAGGCAGGAGTCTGTGGCTGCCAGCGGGGAGGACTGAAGCAAGGAGAAGACTCAGATGTGAAGAAGAAAAAAAAAAAACAGGCTTTGGTTGCAGATTCAAGATAAAGGAGAGAGAGCGAAAAAAAAAAAAAGACATTTCCAGTTGCTCCTGCCATTGCCACTTTCCTAGTCCCATGATTGCTAAACCTGCTGGCAGGAATCTGACTCCAAATCTATTTCACCAGCAGCTGCCTGCAACGAAGTATATGTCTGCCCATCCTCAGAGGCTGCTTTTGCAGGTTTGCAATGTCTTCTCTTGCCACTGCCTCCGCTAACGCAGCCTCATGCCGCAGGGCAGCTTCCACCCCCGGGTCCCCAAGCCTTTTGACAAAGTGCTTTCCCCAAACCACTCTGGTTCCCTGGGCCATGTCCCTTTTCCACAAGTCTTCAACAGTAAGGATGGGGTTACTGTGAAAGGAAATCATTGCTTTCCTGAGAGACAGGCCCTTCTGGTTCTCTTAATTATAATTCTTTACTTGCAATATGCATCGGCTGCTATTTAAATAAACAATGAGGGATTTGAAACAGAGAAACTATGAAAATGAAATTGCTTTAATTTACATCCCGAGAGACTGAGGCTATAGAGTTCTCTGAATGCTAAATAAAATAAATAAAAACTTAAGTACGTGTCAAGTTGGAGGTACACTATGACTTATAAAAGGGGACAAAGGAGCCAGATGTGGCCCACGACAAACCCTGAGGTCCCGCGCTGCCCTGTGGAATACAGAACCACCGCACTGGGGCTATCGGCCCTTTCTGGAAACAACCAGGAAAGGAGGTGGAAACGCCACGGCTTATGCCACCTGAAAACCATCAGTTTGAGCCAGGTGATTGAGACTTTCCATGTGGGATTTGTACCTTGCAGGGTGGTCAGAGCAAGCCGTGTGCCAGCTGGCAAGACCAGCCAAGAGACAACAGCACAACTTGCGGGGGACCTTCCTCGGCCTTCTTTGTCCAGAGTCAGGTAACACAAAGAGAAGTCAGCTTTTGCTGCAGCAAATGCAAAAATATGAGTGGATCGGGTTTTCCTGCTGGAGACTATTGCTGGAAAAAAAAAAAAAAAAACAGTCTAGGGAAATGTCAGGAATCGACTTTGCAAGGCTGCAGAGGACCATATGAATTGATGTACACACACACACACACACACACACACACACACACACACACACAGGTTTGCTTCATATATGGGGTTAAAAAGGCCCTAAGGATTCCAAGAGACAAAGCAGAGGACAGGTTAAAGGATGGGCATTAATAAGCCAGGAGAAGGAGTTGAGAAGTGACTTTATCATGCTCCTGCTGCGGACTTTACAAATATGATCACATCTCAGCCTCACGATATTTTCCCAATTGACAGGAGACAAAACCGAGACTTTTTTTTTTTTTTTTGAGACGGAGTCTTGCTCTGTTGCCCAGGCTGGAGTGCAGTGGCGCAATCACGGCTCACTGCAAGCTCCACCTCCCGGGTTCGCGCCATTCTCCTGCCTCAGTCTCCTGAGTAGCTGGGACTACAGGCGCCCGCCACTACGCTCGGCTAATTTTTTACGTTTTTCATACAGACGGGGTTTCACCGTGTTAGCCAGGATGGTCTCAATCTCCTGACCTCGTGATCCACCCGCCTCGGCCTCCCAAAGTGCTGGGATTACAGGCATGAGCCACTGTGCCCAGCGAAACTGAGACTTAAATAGTGTTTCTGATTACACAAGCTGGATATAATAACAGTGCGACAAAGACACAAACTAAGGTCATCCTCCTCCAACTCCAATCGCTAAAGAAGTAACCCAAAGATAATTTTTGTTTGTCTACAGCTTACAAATGTATGGGCCAGCTGACCCAGGAGCTCCTGGTATGTCCTTAGCTTGCACTCCTGCTGGGTCTGTCTTTGTTTCATCTCTGCTCCTTTCTGATTCTCTTTGTGTATCGGTCCCATTTTTTTTTCTTCGGCAACAGGCAGTTTTCCTCTGTTGTACGCTGGGAAGATGCTGCCAAGCAGCAGGATCCCCAGCTTAGCTGTGTGTGGTGAAGTTATGCAAATACCTCCCCCATCAACTGTGGCAGCAAAGTTCCCAGAAGGACGTGGACTGTCCTGGTTTCATATGTGCTCATTCTCCCATCAAGCACTATGGCCGGGAGTCAGGAACTGTGACTGGTCTGACCTGGGTCATGTGCCCACCACTATGGCTGTCAGGAATCGTGATTTTGTGATCAAAACTGAAGAGGAAGACAGGTGCATGGCAAAGGAAAATGGGATAGTACAAGTGTGATGGGGGGACAATGCTGGGCAGACAAAACTGTGAGTTACAACAAAAAAATATCAGTATCAAGGCCAGGTATGGTGTTTAAGCCTATAATCCCAGCACTTTGGAAGGCCGAGGTGGCTGGATTGCTTGAGGCCAGGAGTTTGAGACCAGTCTGGGCAATATAACGAAATCTCATCTATCTATATATATATCTACGTATCTATATATATATCTATGTATCTATCTATATATATAAAAAATCACGATCAAGTGATCCTCAACAGAATCAGGATACACTCCAGGGGAACAAGGTAGGGTGGGGAAGGCAATGACACCTGGTTTGCAAATATTCGTTGTCACTTCTTCCTTGGCTACAGAGCTTTTATATTTGCCTAGACACATTGGTGCTAGGACTGAAGGCTGCACTTTCCAGCCTCCCTGGCAGCTATCTGTGCTCAAGCAACTAAATCATCACCACTGGGAGAGAAGCAGTAGCGTTGGGTGTGGCTTCTTAGAAAGTTCTTCAAAAGCGAGGAAGTTAGTGCCCTCTTAACCTTTTTGTTTTCATGCTGCCTGTGGTCATTCTGGACAGCGAGTTACCATGAAGATGGAAGCAATGTCACAAAGCAGAAAGAGAAAAGGAACCCAGGTCATCGATGACAGTGGATGTATGCCAGGCCTTGTCTTCCAGCTCTGGTTTTAAAAATTAAAAAGAAGCAACTCCACTGATACTTCTTCCTCCTTCTCTTTGCTTCCTGATTCTTGTCTTTTTCCGCTTGCTTCATACACCTGATTCTCTGCGAGTCCAGGGGCTTGAGGAATAACTCTGTGTCCTATGGAATGTTTCCATTCTCATCACACTTGGAATGTGCTGCTTGCATATGTTCTTACAGCTGTAATTTAATGCAGAGACTTCTGAGAAATTGTGTTCAATTCAATATCATTAAGTGGCTGCTTGAATGTTTATTTGTTATCACGCTAGCCTACCCAAAATTCCACATCTTGGCAGAAGACACATATGTCCTATTTAATGAAATAGAACCTGACCTCCAAAGAGTGATACAGTAAAAACAAACAAACAAAAAAATAGAAAAACACATCCGCTTTGCAAAAAGCTTCCTTGACTAGCAGACCTTTTTTGTACCGCGCTGTTCTTTATTTTCACATATGCACATCATATATTGTAATACGAAATGGATATTGACTGCAGCTGAGGTGAATATCCACACGTATTGACCTCAGAGGTAAATATTGACTGAGACAAAGGTAAAATCGATGCTTACCTTGAGGGATAATAAATCTGGATATCTATTGAAATAAGAAGTCAATAGGCGCATTGTTACAAACACTGGTGGTTATGGTCACTTGAGCGCATTTGTACAGAGAGTGGCTGGTGGTGGTTTTCTAGAAAACTAGAGGCAGTGGTGGTAGCTCATAGAGCCTGTATTGAGTACCTTTTCTCTAGTTACATCTTCTTTCAGTTTTGTCACCAACTACCACGGCACTAAAATAACCCCAGGCCACCCCGTCCAGTGAAGCAGTCCAGCCTCCATCTTCAGAGAGCAGTTACTCAATCAGGTACTTTAGTTATCTCAGTCTGTTCTCCCTGTAACAGGAAAAACAAACTGATATGGTTATGCCCATTTTAGAGCTTGGTAAGCTGAGACTCAGAGAACTCAAGCAACTTGTCTGAGGTTACAGAGAAGATAAATGGTGGTAACCTAAATCCAAAACCCAACTGTCTGAGGTTAAAGTTGGTGTCTGTCTACCATACCACAGTCTCTTAATGAGGACTATAAAGTGAGGCTCCATGTAATAGAAATACATGTGAGGGAATGGTGGATGCAGACAGTGGAAAGTGTGAGGGAAGGTCTACATGCTGGCCACTGGAGACAGTTGTGTACTGGGCTGTTACTCTTCCGTGGCCTAAAGACCCAGTCCTGGTGGTCCCAGATGCTTCATTTGAGGCTACTTAGATTTGATACAGTTCTGGCCAACAAGATGTCAGCCTAAGTGTGTTGAGGGGCCATGAGAAAAGGTTCTCTTGTTCCCAAGAGGTACATATAGGAAGAGAAGGTGTCTTTCTTCTCTAGCGACAAGCTATCTGGTTATGATGTCTGGAAGTGCTGAAACCATCTTCAAACAGGGAGAAAGGAGGGTGAAACTGAGGGAAAAGTTGATAGAGAATCTCAGAGAAGCAGAGCCACATCATGGCATATCACCTCTGACCACCTGACTTCTCTACTTCAGATTAGGGGAGATAACACATTTTCACACTGGTGGAGCCACCGTGAGTTGAGTGCCTTGCATGTGTACTCCAGAGCATCCCAACTGAATGAGGAGGTACCATATTACTCCTCCTTACGTGTGCAGAAACTCAGATTTAGAAATGCACAGTGTCCTGTGTGGCAGCTGGTGCTGTCTAAACTCTGGAGTCTGAGCTCTTAACCACTCCTCTGCAACCATCCCAGGCACACCTCCCATTTGAAGCTTACAGCATGATCTGTTAGAAATCAGGTCTTACAAACGAAGCCCACTAGACGTGCCACTGATCCCCTCTACGCAACCCTGCAACTCCTTCACGTCAACAATGTAGAAGATGTGCCTTCTCAATACTTACTCTCTCCAAAGGGCTTAAATTTCTAAACTGTTTTACTGAGCTACAAGACATTTCCATCTGCCTGAACATACAAACTGCAGGAGAACTTGGTTATGTCTCCTCAACACCTAGTGTTACCAACTATGGAGAAATACACTTCGTGTTCTCAATGTTACTTGTCGAATCTGCTCCCGAAAAACCTTTCCCTCTTCCCCAACTGGGAGAGTCCTATTGATTTTTCAGTGAGCATCCCAAATAACATTAGAGTTGAACGCTGTTTCCCGCATCCTTCTTGACCACTGCCACCATCTTGGATCTGTCTTCCATAATACGATAACACCTTCAGATTCTTCTTAGAATATTTAACACACTTGCCTCCACCATATAAGGACACAGCAATGTGGTGACATCTTGAAGCATAGAAAGCAGCCCTCACCAGACACCAAACCTGTCTGCATCTTGATCTTGAATTTTCCAGCCTCTAGAACCATGAGAAATAAATTTCTATTTTACTTATAATTTTTTTATCTCTATCTGTAATACACACACACACACAGAAACAGACACTTACTATAATACACACACACACACACACACACATACAGAGAGAGAGAGAGAGAGAGAGAGAGAGAGAGAGAGAGACAGAATTTAATACACTTGATTTCCTCAACAATCCTTACCTGAATGCCTAATAACTACCAGACATGGTAAGCTATTTTCCTATCCTATATGTGTTTCTCTCCTTAAGGACAGGAATCATAGTTTATTGATTTCTATAATCCTAGGACCTATCACAGTGTCTGACACATAAGAAGCAGCACAAAATTTGTTGAGTGACCATAGCCTTCAGGTAAAGTAGAAGATACACTGTCACTAATCATGAAATGCTCTCGGGAAATTCCAACAAATGCGAACTCCCTAAAGAAAGACCGTCTTCCCCAGGAGTTTTCCATCTTTTCTCACCTTCCAGCTAAGAAGTAGCATCATAGTTAATGGTCCACATTTTATTCTACAGAAGGGAGAAAGAAGAGGGGAAAAGCCAGCAGAGAGATGGCCAAACAGTTAAACGAGAAGAAACTAAAAGAAGGTGAAGAGTCGCACGTTGTAAGCTACAGTTTTACCTTCACAAGTCTATATGTTTAGATTCATTCGGGGCATTTTATCACCCAATGATGGGTTATCTTTATGCCTTTATCAGAAACTACTTGCTTAAGCAACCACCTCTCTACTGTAACTTAACCAGGGGCGTTAGCAATGGGCTCATTAGGGAGGCGCTGAAGAGTTGCAGCTTCTGCCAAGGTGGGCTCAGGTGTGCCATGGGCAGGGAGGCTGAGGAGACGATGAGGAAATGAGTGGCAGGACAGAATTGCCAGACACACGAAGCTAGTGAAAGAAGGCCTCAGCCCCCTTTCATGACCACCTCTGTGGATACGTAGAAATGACTGTCAATAAAATCACAACTAGATGAATCAGGCAACCTGGCTGGCATGTGTTCCCCCATTCAGGAGGACCAGTACAGAATGGACTAAATGTTCTTCATTTGTGCTCTTCTATTTTGTTTTGCTTTGCTTTTCCTCTATCCTCCTCCCTCTGTTCCCTCCTTAGCACCTACCACAATAAGAAACTCTGAAAAATGACAAAGAACACTCCATATGCTCCCTGGATCCCAACAGAAATACTAGACTCAACCCTGCCAAAACTTGAGAGCTAAAATATAATTGGTTGAGGAAAAAACAAGTGCAATGGTGGGAGAATCTACTGGTAACTGATAAGGTCATAATAAGGAGGCTGGTGCAGATGAGCGCGATGTCTCATTTACTTCTATGACGGCCACGTTCTCAGAAACAGGCTTTGGAGAGTGGCTGCTAAACACTAGAGATAAGAAACAAAAGAGGGAGCTGCCAATTCTTTCTGAGAAGTTCTTCCTCCTCCTCTTCTTCTACCACCACTACCACTACCACCACCCTGGATAAACCTGCACCTCTCCACAGAGACCATGCTGGGTTCAGCTCATAATGCCAAAAAGCATATGCTAAGTGTTTGGTACAGAGTAGCTGCTCAACAAAGTGATGCTACATCAACAAGTGACATACTCTTAGCAGATGTTAAAGGCATTAAGAGGTACCTAGGACATCTCAGCAGGAACAAACACTAGACAAGAAAGTGACTGAATGACCTCACTTTCTCTGAGCCTCAGTGTTCTCACTTACAAAAAAATAGACTAACTTTTCCTCCAGACAGCTTTTCCAAGCTCTGTGATTATAGTAAGAGTGTTTCATTCCTCTTCATGACCTGCTGCAAGAAAGTTGAGAGGCCACTTCAAAACTAAGTTTCAGAGCCCAAACAGGGCAGATTTTGTTGATGAACAAGAAGTTCCTGAAAGCAAGCCTTATCTGAGTACAGAGTAGCCCCACTCTGGCCCCCCAAGATATAAACCAATATTTCACCACAGGCAGCCTCAATAGATCAGGCTGGGAATTAAACGCAACGGATGGAATCTCCATTATCTGCACCCAAAAGCCATGAGTCTGGTCTCCTTCTGTTTGCCAGCCGCTACAACCTGTTCAAGTTTGAGGCTATTGTCATATAGAGGGTATTTCAAGAGCTTCACCTGGAGCAATGGAGCCACCCAGGGGAAACTTCGCCATTTATCCATTTACCCTGCCAATACTAACTCTCTCTGCACCCGTGCAAGGCCCGCCAGCAGGAAGACAAGGGTTAGGGCCACAGAGAAGGGCTGTGACCACCACCCAGGGAGCAGATGCAGCTTCGTAACGCTGAACTGAACTGCAGGCCACATTTGTATTTTATCTCTTTGCCACAACTACAAGAGACCAGGTTAAGTCCCTTGTAAACACTGCAATCATTTCCAAGGGGGAGGCCCGCTTGATTTACATAACCGTAAGTAAACGTGCAGAAAAAGGATGTCACTTAAGAAACTTAATGTTTCCTGACAGCAAGGAATTGGCATTCACTGGGACATTTTGCACAATTACCAGGAAAAAATCCTGGCCTAAGGATCATATAACAGATCAAGACGGTATTAGCTGGCCAACAAATGTCTGTATTCAGCTCCTCATAAAGCAAGGTGAAGGCCACAGTCAAGCCATCAAGCACCTCCCTATCTGGGCCACTTCACTCCCTCCACTCCCCACAACCAATACCTCAGAATGCCCTATGGATCCAATGCCAAAGAAAGTGACATTTCTTCTGATCAACATTTCTGTTTACGGTAATCAGGGGAGGGCACTGAGCGAATCTCAGGATGCCAAGTGATCGCTTGTTTTCAAGATAATCAATAAGACACTTATCTTGAAAGATTGAAGCACGTTTGGAATCAATTATGAATGGGATGATGATAAAACTCTGTAAGAGAGTTGCTGAACTGTTTTTCTTTTTTTCTTTTTTTTTTTTAATTCTTATCAGAGTTATGTTTCCTTTTGTTGCTTTCCCTGAAATTGTATTTTAAAAATGTAAAGAATACTAACTGGGCATGAAGCAGTGGCTCACACCTGTAATCCCAATACTCTGGGAGGCCAAGGTGGGAGGACTGCTTGAGCTCAGTTCAAGACAAGCCTGGGCAACATAGGGAGACTCTGCTTCTACAAAAATAAAAAAAAAGAAGTTAGCCAGGTATGGTGGCATCTGCTTGTGGTCCCAGTTACTCAAGTGGCTGAGGCAAGAAGGTTGGTTGAGCTTGGGAGGTCAAGGCTGCAGTGGGCTGTGATCGCGCCACTGCACTCTAGACTGGGCAACAGAGTGAGGCTTTATCTCTAAAAAAGGAATACTAACTGTATCATGCCATTATCAAATAGATTGCCTCATGAATTAGTAGAGGTTTTCAAATTCAGATGCTGTAGAATCTTGGCATATCTTGTAGGGTTAAGAAAAGTGGGAGAAGGGATTTTTCCATTGGAGATATTAAGGCATGCAACATGGTAGACAGTAACAATGGCATGACTTTTGGACTCAAACCTGAGTCTGAAATTAAAGACCCATAAATTACAGATAGATATTATTGGGAACATTACTTAACCTTTCTAAATCAAAATTCCTCTATGTCAAAGAAATAATAATGGCATTTTCATCATAGGGTTATGAAAAGGATGAAATAAGATTATGTGAAAGATTCAGTGAAATCATACACATTCAATAAGCACTCAATAAATGCTCATTATTTTTAATATTAAAATTGTGACTTCGTTGCATTGAGCAAGTTTCTTAATCTTTCTGAGTCACCATTTTCTTGTTTCTAAAATGGAGATAACAAGTGTATTGCAAGGTTGTTGGAGAATTCAATTGGATAATGAGTAAAACAGCATTTAATACAGCAACTGGCAGGTGGTAGGTATGAAGAATAAATAGAATTTAACTAGAAAAACAAAACTAAAGGAGAAGAAATCTGGTCTTACCTCCCCATTTTGCCAGGAAGGAAATTGAGACATGGAGAGGCTTTTCTAACCTCAGCTTACCTAGAGTAACTGTTTCATGGTGTCCTGGCACCAAACTTCTTTTTTTTTTTTTCAAGGCAGAATGTTGCTCTTTCACCCAGGCTGAAGTGCAGTGGTGTGGTCTTCGCTCATTGCAACTTCCAATTCTTAATTTTTAATTAAATATTTCTTTTTTCTTTTTTTTTTTTTTAATTTATTTTTTGAGATGGAGTCTCGCTGTGTCGCCCAGGCTGGAGTGCAATGGCGCAATCTCGGCTCACTGCAAGCTCTGCCTTCCGGGTTCACGCCATTCTCCTGCCTCAGCCTCCCGAGTAGCTGGGGCTACAGGTGCCCGCCACCACGTCTGGCTTTTTTTTTTTTGTATTTTTGGTAGAGACGGGGTTTCACCCTGTTAGCCAGGATGGTCTCGATCTGCTGACCTTGTGATCCGCCCGCCTCGGCCTCCCAGAGTGCTGGGATTACAGGCGTGAGCCACCACGCCCAGCCTTAAG
>NW_012103920.1:4862989-4926555 GCF_000951045.1 Mandrillus leucophaeus
AAGGAAGGAAGGAAGGAAGGAAGGAAGGAAGGAAGGAAGGAAGAAACGACAGCAACAACAAACAGATAGTGCTGTGAAGTGACTTGAGAAGGAGTGCTCACTGAGTCAAGGGGTCCTGATGGGGCCACCATAAGGGAGAAGTAAGGAAAAAACCCACAATATCAAGGGAGTCTCTTGGGAGCCTGGGGCTTGCTAAATTAATCCCAAGTACTTTGGCCACTGAAAGTTGAGTTGGGGGCCCATCAGTGGATCCAGCTTTTGGGAGGTGGTCAAAGGCTGTAAGAGTCAACCCCACAAGTAAGTGGCTGATCCCCAAAGATACAGAATGCTAAGGAATTTCCAGCCTCCTGGGGCTGGCAGCCAGGGTGATGGTCTCCATTCAGCTTAAGATCCTACCTCAGGGAGAACTGCTGCCAAGGCCTGGTCTGCTCTTGGCCCTAAATAGATCAACATTCAGCCTGAGTTTGCAGATTATATTTTATGGGCCACACCATTTAAGCTGTCCTGTGGTCAGAAATAGCCCGGGGGTGGTCAGAACCACAGCCTTGTAAATCTGACACTAAATTTAGTTCACACAGACATGGCTGAAGAATTTCTTTTTAGCTTCAGGTTTTGAGTAAAAGATCCATAACTGCCTTTGAACAGGCCAGGGGTAGAGGCCTCAACTGAATAGGGAATTAGGTGAAGCGTCCTCTCAGTCTTTCTGCCTCTTTAGCTCCCAGCCCTCAGGCACCTCAGTTGTTGGGAAAACCCGCTGTGTGCTTTGACTGAGGCAGGAGAAAAATTCTGTCAATGAATGAAAAATTCTCTCAAATTTTTTGAGACATTGCTTACATGCACCGATGTGCACACATATTAAGTGTATAGCTTGATTAACTTTTACACGTGCACACGCTCACGTGATCACATCACCAGATGGATGGAAAATTTCCAGCATACCACAAGGCTCCTTCCTGCCCCTTCAAGATCACCATCCCCTGGTAAGGTAACTGCTATTCTGACTTCTATCACATGGAGAATCCTGCCTGCTTTTCGCCTTTACACAAATGGTATCACAGAATAGAATACGTACTCTGGTAAGAGTCTGTCGTCTTTCACTCAACAGCATGCCTGACACTCAAACTTTATAAGGTATACATAAAAATAACACCTCAGTTCACTTGTAATGGGCTCCCATTCCACGCTGGACTTAGATTAGTCCTTATCTTTAATCCTCACAGCAAACTCAGCAGATGGGAACTACTATTTCAGTTTTAATGATGACAAAATGTAAGCTAAGAGATTAAGTGACATGGTGCGAAATCCCAAGCCTGGAGAGTCACATCTTGGGGTTATGGATTCAAATGCTTGGTCTCCAAAATGCACACACTTTCATCTTGGCCAATTTGACCATCTTTGACTCTTGACTCCATGGTTGGGAATAATTGATGTAAAGTGCTTCTCACAGTGTCTTACATAACTGTATATGGCAATAAATACTAGCTATGGTGATGGTGATGACAGCGATTATGCCAGGCCTTGTGTGAGTCTTAGAGAAGGAGAAATGATCAAGATAGACATGGTCCAAGATCTCATGGATCACACAGTCCAGTGCAGAAGACATAAACACACACACAAATAACTTTGTAATTACACACTGTGATCACAAAAGGAAGGGACAGGTTGATTTGGGCTACACTGAATGGGAAAGCTGAGACATTTCTGCAACAGCATTTTCCTTCTTGAAGTGTTTGAGAGCAAGGAGGCTGGGGACCTTCAGCAATGTCACATAGCAGTTATGTGAGGATGCCTAAAATATTCCCCCAAAGAGGTATGCAACACTAACCAGCTTTGCTCCAATAAAGCTCTTCACCTGAGAGGCTCAATTACATCTGTAGTGGACTCTTTCAGAAAGAGCATTTAAAAGGCAGCTTCGCCCTTGACTCCTGATTTTGCATGTCAAAAGCACTTAACTCAAAACCCTCTAGATTACCAACACCACATCAGGGCATGGGTTCCTGGGCCAAGCAACACCCCCACCCTCCGCCTGATGGCTTGACATTGAAGGCACCTGCATTATCATTATGTTATCACTGGGTCAATCCCAGCTTGGGAAGATGAATGGGGGACCCTGACATTTCAAGATCTCCTCTCAAGGAATTGCGGCCAAGTGCATCTTCCCACAAAACCTACAATCCCACATTACATTTTACGACCTGGGATGTTTTTCAGAGAAAAGAGAAACAGAATTCTTAATGGAGTCATTAAGACATGATTCCGAATTCCTTTGAAGATACCACAATGGGCATCTCATCTTACACTGAGTAGGTAAGGTTCTAGAATGGGTACACGAAGCAAATCTGAGTACTGTCAGAATTACTCTGGAAGTGCCAACATTTCCTTTGGAGCCAGTTGTACCCTCACTCTCAGGAGGGCCAAGAGAATCAGTTGTTCCTTCAGCACTGCGTTGGCTCTGTTCTTTAGTTAAACCATGGGATAGAGCAGCCTCCTGAGTTTAAGGAACACACATCTTTAAAGACTTTGCATTACAAGACACCCCAATTAAGAGACTCACAAGGACGAAGACTTCCAAAACAAAAGATTCACTTCTTCTAACTCCCGTCTTCTTCAGGAGCTCTGCTGGCAGAAGGGAATGGAGAAATCACCTTCACTCTGTAAATTCCTAGGTCTCTTGCATGAAGTTGGGCTTAGGTAGATTAAATGCGCATTTGACAACATGCACTCTGTCATAAGACTGTGATACCTCAAGGACAAGGCACTTCTTTTCATCATTTCCTGTCCCCAAAGTTAGCAGAGCTCTGGTTCCCATAGGAGGTTCCCGGTTCATCACTGGAAGGGCCTCTCATAACTGACATAGGACGTAACAGGTCTTCACGGCATTTTGCAACCAAGGGGTGGAATAAGGACCCCTGACAGAAGCAGCTGGGAGCCATAGTTTGGCTCAACTTGCTGAAGACTTTTATGATAAGCCTATGCATAACAAGTTTACTGTTAAGCAGAGGGTCATCAGTCACCTACCCGGAATGACTAAGCAGACATACAGGTGTCCGGCTAAGGTTGGACCAATCAACCACCAATAGACTGATGACAGTTTTGTAAAGTTGTCACTGGTCAACAAATAATTAGAAGCACAAAGATTGCCCATAATGTCTTAATTCTGTGCAAAATGCATCCAAATTTTTTAACTGTCCTCATACAGCAAAAGAGAATGTAGACAAGTCAATGTCAGGTCATACACAAAATATGATGTTTGAAAAAACAAATCTCTACATTTAAGAAAACATCCATACTTCCACTTTGTAAGAACTATGCATTGAAGCCACATTCTTGTCTAAATTAATACAATGAACATTTTAATCTATATTCAACAGTAACCTCAGATGACAAGCGTAACATAATCCAAGAGCAATTGCTATCAAAAGTATAGATCTTACTTTATTTTTACCTTCACCTGACATACTTTGGCCATGTATTGACCACTTAGGAACATTCTTCTGGTCGTAAATCCAATCAATAATTCACTCGTGCTGAACATATAACTTTACATTTTCTGCTCACATAAACCCACAGGTAATGAGTGCCGATTATAGAGCAGAGAAACCGAAGATGTTCCTGTACCCAGTGTTCCTTCTCAGAGGACTAACCTGAAAATGATCTTTGCCTTGCCTACAAATGAAATATTTAAAACAATGTTTTGACGTACCAAGTTATACCTGACATATTTGTCGATTTTCACAGACGCTAGGAGTGATTAGATTTGGGGGTCAGTTACTTTAAGGTCATCTCGAGACCACACATTTTAATTTCAAATAGAGGATGACAAACCTGATAAGCAAAACTTTATAAAATAAAAGGATGTAAAATCAACTTACACTACTAGTTGGTATGGGGAAAACTTTTGTATTAAGTCCTGTCATCTAAAGGTAGGGAACCTGGTGTTACAAGAGATAATTTTCCTGACAAATAACCTTGATAAGTTAACGCACCTAAAAAAATGTGCTGGTATAAACTACTTCAATCTAGGGGTAGCATTTATTCCCAATGAGGAGGAGCCCAAGAAGAAAGAGACTTTGATTCCATGTTTCAAGGCATTTATTGGCTAAAAAACAATATTCCTAGAGGTTCACAATAAATCTAAAAAGATCATTACCATTAATGTGTAAGATGACAAGACTAGCATGCTGGCAGTCACAACTTCAAAGGGTTAAACTATAAAGACAATGAGATGGCCTAGAAGTGCTTTAAAACTCAATTAAAATAAAACCAGTTCCTGTTAGTTTTTCCAATCCAGATTTAAGACTCATTCTGTATTATCTATTCATATGAAAAAGGGTACAGCAATTGAATTTTGAATTATGCTAACCCATTTTCTCAGCTATAGAAAACGTTGGCTTCCAGCCCAATGAATACAATAGCCGCATGCTCAAGATCCTTAATTATCTAATTAATGTAGTGTCATTTTAGCAATTAGTTCAAATGACCATACGTAACTTTTTTCTTTATAAGATCAGAATTGTAAATATTTTTAAAACACTTGTTATACAGTATCATATCCTGCACATTAAGGATATACAATAATGATTAACAGAAAATAACCAAGAAAATTCCTAGACTAAAAAAAATTCAACCACTCTAATAAGGCTGATGGCTGATTTTCATATGATTGAAGTCATTTAATAGGTTCACAGATAGACTTTTTTTGTTCCTTTTCAATAGATTTTGCAAAGGGTTCACAGATATCTTTTAGCTAGCTACTAAATTAGACTTATGACCAGAAATTACCACCTGGGTGGGCAGACACTACCGAAGAAAATTAGAAGGCATGTCTGAGGTGAAAGAGGCATAGGTGTTGAGAAGAATTCATTCTAATGAAGGCCATCATACATGGCATTATTAAATGAAGAATAATTAGCAAACTTCTCACAGAAGACTAATCTTTGTCGCCATTTTCTCACCACTGCAGTCTTCCTGGACCTGAATTTTAACATCAAATTTTTCATATACTCTGCAAACAAGATAGTGTTACAAAAGTTGTTCCTATAGTTTACTAATACCAGAGTTGCTGGACTATAAAGGTAATGTTATAGAAAAGTGTGCTTACAATAAAGAAATCCTTTCTGTGCCTTTTGTTCAGGCCTTGCATTTGGCAATTTTGTGCATGATAGGACTGCTTGTCAATGCCTTTGGGCACCTGCCAGGAGTCCTTGTTTCTTATGAAAGACTCAGTTCCAAAACAGGGTTATTTACCTGGAATCACAGAGGCAATCAATCTGTAATGGGTACTCAGCATTGACTGAAATCCCCTGTTAGAGGCCAGGTGCAGTGGCTCACGCTGGATATTCCAGTACTTTGGGAGGCCGAGGCAGGTGCAACACTGGACCTTGGGAGTTTGAGATCAGCCTGGGCAACACAGTGAGACCCCATCTCTACTAAAAATACAAAAGTTAGCCGGGTGTGCTGGCACACACCTGTAGTCCCACCTACGCAAAAGGCTGAGGCAGGAGAATCGCTTGAACTTGGGAGGTGGAGATTGCAGTGAGTCAAGATCGCAACACTGCACTCCAGTCTGGGTGACAGAGGAAGACTCTGTCTCAAAAAAAAAAAAAAAAAGAAATCCTCTGTCAAAGAAAATAGCAAACACGCCCCTTGCTTTCAACAGGCTTTGAGGAAAGCAGGAATGTGCACAAAGAAGAGCATGCACCTTAAACGCTGGCATGACTCAGAAGACTCCCTCACAGCCGCCTGCATTTTAACATTCAGAACTGAAGTCGATGGCTTGGAGTGAAATGTGGAGACACTTTGCTTGGATTCCAGTGAGTCTTCGAGGCAGCCTCATTTCAGAAGAAGAGATACAGTTCCCCAGCACCATCATGTTCCAGGTATCACCATAGGAGATTTAAAGATATTATTTCCTCATTTCATCTCTCACAACTACCTTGCAAGGCAGATGATACTTGTTTTCTTTAAACAAGGAAGTGAAAACACACAGAATTCTCATCCCACTTCTCCATCGGTAATGTGACAGAGACAGAGATGATCTCTTACATTTCATCAACTCTCCTATTCCATAACCGTGAAGTACAGGAGTTTCCTGGCTTCTGTTTCTTATTTAGAATGCCACCTCACAGTCTGTGGCACATCACTGCACCTCACCTAGCATCCTTCTCTCTCACCAGCCTCGTCTTGTGCTGTTTCCTACCCCCTGCTTTATATTCGCTTAAGAGGAACCCACGTTCACCCCCTCCTGTAGTCCTTCAGCCTGGGTGCCCTTCCTTACTTTGTCTGATAAACACACAGTTTACCCTTCAACTTGGCTCAGACATCTCGTTGTCTTTGGAGCCTGCCCTGCCTCCCTGTCCCACTCTTATTCCACATTGCCCATACTGTCGACGTATGCTGTCACACCCTAGTGCAATGTAAGTATTTATCTCCTTGACTAAGCTGTGAGTTAACAACAAAGCAAAACCTGCCCTTTCAGCCCTGGTAGTTACTAAAGTAACACCCATGAATGGGAACTTCGTTATTATTGCTGAATCATTAAAATGATTTTTAACAGCCACAATAACTAGAAACAGAAAGAAAAACAGAGCCAAAAATGAGAGATCAAACATAATGAAGTGGCTGACAATATGAAAAAAGAAACCAACAAAAACCTACGAAAAGGGCAAAGGAAAAAATGCAGAAGATGTATAATTAAACACTACTGTTACTGCCTGTTTTGTGGTAGAGGTTTCTGAAAAGCAAGAAAGTTCGTAAGTAATAACAACAATCAACAAAGCTGTAACAGCATTACAGGTGATATGTGTTTGCAGGGGTGCACCTTTCCCATTAACCTGTTCACAGATAGATGGTCTGTAGCATACAATACAAGTTCCAAGCATCAGAGACGCAACTCTGGAAGCCACGCAGATATCCACGCTTTCAGAAAACCATGAGGTTGTATTCATTTTCATTTCCTTATAATGTTGATGCATCATATTGATCTTTTTCCAAATGACCCATAGCTGGAAATAAATTTCTTTCAAACACTTCGTAACAACTGCCTATGTATCTGTCTTTTTAAATTTGGTGGTTGTGTGTGTCTAAGAATATATAATTTGCTATGCATACATATTTATATATAAACATAAAATTGAATGGCAAGAGACTAATCCAGTGGTATGAGATTATTTTTAATTGTCAAAAAGGCAAAAAAGCATCAACAGCAGCCTAATTAGTGCATAATGTCTTGTATTAAGATCAGACAGTATCTGAGTACTTTTGGAAGCAGGTGGCTAGTGATGTTCCCCAAATATATTATAAAATGTCTATAAGAACAATGGTGGTATACTTTTTTCCCTCTGAAATCTGGACCTAGGTGACAAATGTTCTTGTGAAAATATTAGTGAGTCGTGGTTATCTGGAAAAACTGTGGCCACAAGGGTACAACTGATACCAAGAAACCACACTTGAATATATTGTGTCAAACTGCAATCCTGAAACTGAATTACCAATGGCACAAGCCCAAACAAGGTCATCTGTGCATGTGCTAAACTGAAAGTCATGTCATTGACATTACCTAGCAACAGATTCTTCGCAAAGTGGCACCTTCCCCAAGACTGTTAGGAAGATGTGGTCAAAAAGAGTGTCAACACATGGTCTCCCAGAGCTATGAACTGGGCAATTGTCCAAAAGGTCTTCGAGAAGGTAAAAATGATGATGTAGATGTAATCATCCCATTTAAATAATTTAGGGACCAAAGCCTAGTAAGCATCAGTAAATTGTTCACAGTCCCAAAGCTAGGAAGTGGAATGGTTTGGACTTGAACTCTAGCTGGTTTGGCTCAAAATTAGGGCATCATACCCAGGGCTGCGTGAACTTCTTTCCTGGTGAACTCAGGATTGCATGAAAGGTGAGCCAGCTAAATGACGAGCTCATGGTCCGGGCACCTTTTACTCATGGCAGCAGTGCTGGAATTTAGGGGATAAATGCTCAGTTTTAAAAGCTCTGTTCTGAAGAAAGTTAAAATCTGAAGGAAGTTTTAAACATATATTTGCCCTGCACCACCACCACCACCAAATATAACAAACTGGACAGCAAGTCTGTTCAGCAAATATTCATTTTCCATCCTCTCATCTCCTTGTAAGGCAATTTCTCTTCTGAAGCTGGGCTTGGTTATGTAACTGGCTTTAGCCAATGAAAGTGATGGGATGTGCTAAGTTGCAGCTTAACCCTATGAGACATTGGTGACAGCTAATTTGCACCAAGAGAAGAATGTTCCCCAATTCACGACTCAACTTTCAACCTGAGTTATAGAATGAGAGGGGTGAAATGGGGCTACCTATAGGCCAATCACTGAATTTGGGGGTCACTTGTTACGCAGAAATAGCTAACTAATATATGGAGTGAAGATGGGATGAAAAATAAAATGGTCAAGATATATAAAAGTGAGCAGATGGTAGTGTGGGGATGGCACAGAAATGTTAGCCTTAGAAGGAATCTTGAGAAAGGATTAAGACACCCAAGGCAGTATTTATTTTAAGAGACAGGCTCTTGTTCTTTTGCCAGGCTGAAGTGCAATCGTAGCTCATTGCAACCCGAATCTTCTGGGCTTAAGAGATACCCCCTTTAGCCTCTTGAGTAGCTGGGACTACAGGTATGAGCCCTCATGCCCAGCTAATATTTTTATTTGGGTAAAGGCAGGGTCTCAATATAGTGCTCAGTCTGGTCACAAACATCTGGCCTCAAGTGATCCTCCTGCCTGGGCCACCCAGTGTGCTGGGATTACAGGCATGAGCTACCAGGCCTGAAGGCAGCATTTTTGTGTGGTCCCTGCTTTCATGGTTGTGCAGCTTCACCACTTAAGGAAACCGAAATGGAAAAACATCTGCCTCATGGAGAATGAAGGACCCAAGCCCAATGCCTCCAAACAAGGAAAGCGTGCAAAAGGAACAAAGAGAAAACACATCGTAGCTCTATGCTAAACCAAGCTACGTCTTTTGGGAAGTGAACTTCAATTATGAAGTATAAATTTTGAATAAAAGAAAGAAAGGTAGACATTTTGTGAGTTCTGAAAAATCACAGATGCATTATTTGTTGCAGAAAACTTGGTGAAACATAGAAGAACTGGAAGGAAGGCTATTTAAAACATTCCCCAAGATTATGGCGATTACTTCTTCCCTTTCAAATGCAGAGTATATTGAAGTTTCTTTTAAAAATTCATACAGGAGAGTCATTCTATGCAACAGTAAGAGGGAAACTGTCAGACAACATTCCCAATTCAATATTATATTGTGCTTCAAGAAAAGATTTCCATATATTCTAGATTAAAAAAGCCTCATAAATAAATAATCCAGTACATGCTCTGAAAAATGAAAAAAATAATTTTGTGTTTGCATTTTACTCCACAGAGTAAAATTTAATCTCTCTTTTAATATAGCATGTTTCATATAAAGAGGTAAAAAGATGTAACCTTATGAAAATTGATTTTTTTACATGTTTAAAAATGTCCCATGCAGTATTTATCTAGGCATTTTCCATCTGCAAGTATAGACAGGCATTATATGTTGATAACTTCACCATGGTGGGTTAAAAGTAAATAGAGTTGTGATTTGATTTAATGAAATTTTTCTTCATAGTGCTAAAAATAATCAAGACCAGATAGTGGCTTTAGGAGGGTGTCATCCATTATTCAGGCTATAGTTTTCAAAACTGTATCATAGTCTATAACAGCACACAGTTGGTTCTTATTAATTATGTGTGAAATGCACAACTTAAGAGAGGGAATGCCCCAGTCCAAAGCAAAGCTGAAGTCACAAGATCTCAGGATGAGGTGAAACCAGACGATTTATGCCTTCTTGCCATCCATGCAAAAATCCTTTTGGTTTCCTGAGCATCCCTCAGGAGTTTTATAGACTAATGGGTAGGTGTAAGATTAACACCACATCCTCAGTGCATTAGACAACCTGGAGATAGGGCTATTCCAGTCTAGTATCCTCTAAATAAACATGTTCTAAATACTAAGTAGGAACAGTACTAGGGAGATCTGAATCTTAAATAGTCTTAACAACTTTGAAAAAAAAAAACAAAAAAAAAAGAAAAAGTTTTGATGTGTTGTCTGGCCCTCACCTCCAGGGTAGAACTAACGCAGAGATGATTTCTCATCCCAGCTGAAGGAGGCTTTCAAACAGCAATTAAAATATGCAAAGTCTTCTCAAAAATCTTCCTGCTTTAACTTTAAGGCTTTTCATGGCAGCTTTAAATATATATATATTTAACCAAAAAATAAATATTGAATATATTCAGGGTATATAAAGTAATGATTTCATTACTATATACATTCTGTAATGATTATCACAATCAAATTATTTAACACATCCGTCACCACTCATGCTGCACATTAGATCTCCAGAGCTGGTTTATTAATAACTAAAAGTTTGAACCCTTTGATCAATATCTCACCACTTCACCAACACCCTAGCCCCAACAACCACCATTCTTACTTTCTGTTTCTATTCTATGAGTTTGGCTTTTTTAGATTCCATGTTGTTAGTCCGATCATACAGTATTTGTCTGTCTGTGTCTGGCTTATCTGACTTAACATAATGTCCTCCAGGTTCAGAAATGCATTTTTAAAAATGTGGTTCACGTACACAGTGAAATATTATTCAGCCATAAAAAGGATGAAATCTTGCCATTTGTGACAACACAAGGAGTATTCTTTGAAGGCAGATATTCTGGTCGTAAGACATTCATGGGCTTCTTGTTGCTTTCAGGAAGGAAGCAACCATAGACAACTTTAGATAGGATTCAGGTTTTAGAGTCTTCAGAGATATTATCTGGCAGCAAAGAGGAGAGAAGATACTTGCAAGTTGTGGCCGATAGACTGTACGGTGGCCCCACATAATCCCTACCTCCTGGTATTCACACCATTGTGTGGTTTCCTCCCTTTGAATGTGTGCAGGACTTCTGACTTGCTATTAATCTGCAGAATCTGGCAAATGTGATGAGCTATACATGGCTCCCATGATTACACTGGGCATGTAAGACTCCATCTTGCTGGCCAACTTGCCCCAGAGACTCTTGTTGCTGGCTTGATGAAGGAAGCTGCTATGTAGGGAAAGCCCAGGTAGTTAGGAACTGTTGATGCCTCTAGGAGCTGAGGGCTGCCTCCAACCAACAGCCAACTATCAGAAAGAAGCCAGGCCCTGAGTCAAAAAGCTACAAGGAAACAAAGTCTGCTAGTAATCTGAGTGATCTGGGAAGCCGATTCTTCCCCACTCAAGCTACCGGATTAGAACACACCCTGGCCAATATATGATTGCAACTTTGTGAAACCCTAGACAGAAGACCTGGCTAAGTCATACTCCAATTCCTGATCCACAGAAACCATGAAATAATAAGTGTGTGCTGTTTTAAGCTGCAAAATTTGTGTTAATTTATGTAGCAAGAATACTGAATGATACACAAGTGGAGAATGTGAAGTGTGTTCAAGTGGAGATTGCGAATGAGCAGATGGTGTGGCAAGGACAGGAAGCAAGTAAACCTGATGAAAGCTTTGGATTCGTGGTTCAGTGCAGCATTCCTGCAACCCATCTGGCAGCTGTCTACAGAAGTGTGCTCAAGAAAATGCATTAAAATAATAAACAAATTAGTGAGACAGAGAGTACACTGGGCAAAGGAATGACAAGCTGAGCATTGTAAGCTTAGTCCCAGAGGACACAGGGAGCCACTGAATGTTTTTGAGCAGAGGAGTAATGTGACAAAGGTGTGTTTTAGGAAAATGTATCTGACATATAGGATGGACTGGAGTATGGAGAAATTCAAATCACAGGGTGCAATACCACATTCTTATTTTTTCATCACACAATATCTCACACTTCAAAATAGCTAAGCAGAAAAAACAAAATAGCCAAGTATCCGACACCTATTTTGGTTTCAAGGTAGTAGAACATTTCTTAACCTTTTTTTGTTTTGTTTTGTTGTTGTTTCAGATGGAGTTGTAATCTGTTACCCAGGCTGGAGTGCAGTGGCACAATCTATGCTCGCTGTAAGCTCTGCCTCCCGGGTTCACGCCATTCTCCTGCCTCAGCCTCCTGAGTAGCTCAGACTACAGGTACCTGCCACCACGCCCGGCTAATTTTGTTGTATTTTTAGTAGAGACGGGGTTTTGCAATGTTAGCCGGGATGGTCTCAATCTCCTAACCTAGTGATTCGCCTGCCTCAGCCTCCCAAAGTGGTGGGATTATAGGCGTGAGCCACCACGCCCAGCTAAATTTTTTCAAACTTTTACTTCTGGAAGCAGATTCTTTCAGATTATGTGATACGTGCCACATATAACAAGACTTCACACAAGCAATATGTGTATGCTTTAATAATATGTAGAATGACTACCTAGGTACCTGTCACTCATTTTAAGAAACAGAACTTTCCAATACCTCCTCTGTGTCTCTCTCCCCGTGGCATCATTCTGTTTTCCTCCCCACCATGCCCCATCCCACCACACACCTGGGAAAACAGTAGCTCATATTTTACATTATTCATTTACTTGATTTTCTTTATAGTTTCATCAAATATCCTCAAACAATATGTTTAGTTTTGCCTATATTTTAAATTTTCTATAAATTCAATCATACTGTATATATACTCCTATGTAAACGCTTATTTTTTTTTTTTTTTCGAGACAGAGTCTTACTCTGTAGCCCAGGCTGGTACAATCATGGCTCACTGTAGCCTTGACCTTCTGGGCTCAAGAGACCCTCACACAACAGCCTCCCAAGTAGCTGGGACCACAGACACATGACACCACGCTGGCTAATTTTGGTATTTTTGGTAGAGATGGGATCTCAGTATGTTGCCTGGGTTGGAATCAAACTCCTGGGCTCAAGCGATCTGCCCACTGTGGCCTCCCAAAGTGCCAGGATTACAGGTGTGAGCCACCGGGCCCAGCTGTAAAAGCTGTTTTAATCCTATATTATGTGGCCGAGGTTCTTCCATGTTGATGCAGGTTTTGGAAACCATCCATTATCACTGCTATCTCCTGTGCAGGAATGTGCCACCATTGCCACCGGGAATACTACCATTAGTGTAGTATTAATTTCCCCATTTCACTGTAGATGGCTTTTGGAGATCTTTCAGTTTCTTGCTATCACAAATAATGCGCCAGAAGCTTTCTTGAACTTTTCCTAGTTCTCCAGAGTTTCTCTAAGGCATTTTTATAAGAACAAAATTGCCTATGTTCCTAAACACTAGTTTATTAAGTAATACCAAAATGTTTTCCAAAATGGCTGTTTAAGTTCAGTAATGTATAAAATTCCCTATTTACATATCCTTCCAATACTTGTTATTACCTTACTACTTAACTTTTTGCCAATCTAGTGAGTGTGAAATAATTTATCATTGTTGTATTAACTGCAATGCCTTTTTTTTTTTTTTTTGAGATGGAATCTAGCTCTGTTGCCCAGGCTGGAGTATAGTGGCACAATCTCAGCTCACTGCAACCTCCGTCTCCCGGATTCTAGCAATTCTCCTGTCTCACCCTCCCAAGCAGCTGGGATTACAGGCACGTGCCACCATGCCCAGCTAATTTTGTATTTTTAGTAGAGAAGAGGTTTTACCATGTTGGCCAGGCTGGTCTCGAACTCCTGACCTCAAGTAATCCACCTGACTTGGCCTCCCAAAGTGCTGAGATTACAGGCATGAGCCACAGCACCCAGCCAACTGCAATGCCTTCTAACATGAGTTTGAACATGTTTTCCATAATATGGTAGTCTTTATAGGATAGTTTCTATTCTAAGGCACTTGCCCTTTAAAAGCCACATGTCAAGTTGGCCAAACAAGACCTACGCCCACAAAAAGTTATTAGTAAAGTTAAAACATAATGTGTCAAATGAATGTGTGCCTGTTAAGCTGTAATGCATGTAATACATATATATATATTTAATGGGACATTTCACAAAGTCATCTATGATTAATCTTGGCTCCCAAGTGTACTGGTGGTATGACCTTGGGCAAGTCGTTTACCTTTCTAAAGCATTACTGGCTCATAAAAAGCTATTTAAGCAACACATTTACTAAAATTGGCACATAAAGAAAAGGCTATCTGCATTATTAACATTCATAATCATCACTGCGCCTTTCTCCCTCAGTGGGTTTTCAGAAATGTACACTTCTCTTCTACTGTAAGTAGCTATAGTAAGCTTTCTCATGCAGATACAAAGAAAGGACCCATACTTCCCTTCAAACCTCAATTCTAAATTAAAAGATCACAGGTTACATGAACAGGTCACCTGCGCAACATAGTTTCTTCAGCAATTAATTTTTGTCTTGCCAGGGCACATTTTCACTTTCTGTTCCTTCTGCCCGAAACACTTTTCCTCTGGCTATTCACACTGCCAGTTCCTTCTCATCTTTGAAACTCTGCCCTTACCTGGCTGTCCTTTCTACAGCCTGCCCCGCCTTCTCCCCGGCCATTCATTTCTAGTCCAGCACCATGTTTGTTTGTTTCTGAAAATGTATCGCCACTGGAATATATTTTATCTTGGTGTTTACTCGTTTTTTGCCTGGTTCCCCCACTGGAATGTACACTCTGTAAACCTGGCTTGTCTGAGGTTCACCTTTCTGTCTTCAGAAGCTTGAGAAATACCTGGCTTCTAGGACGGTGGTTGAGTAACTGTTGCAGCTGGGCTTGATGGCTCACACCTATAACCCCTGTACTTTGAGAGGCAGAGGCGGGAGGATCACTTGAATCCAGGCATTTGAGACCAGCCTGGACAACAGAGCCATATAGCATCTCTATAAAAGAAAAATTAAAAAAAAATCAGCCAGGCATGGTGGTGCATGCCTGTAATCCCAGCTACTCAGGAGGCTGAGGCATGAGGATCACTTCAGCTCAGGAGATCAAGGCTCAGTGAGCTATGATTGTACCACCACACTCCAGACCCTGTCTCGAAGTAAACTGTTGCATTAGCTTATCTACTACCAATGTTTCAGAAAGGACTTGGTGGTAAAACTGGACATTTACATGTGAATTTTTATATTAATAAAACAGTTGGGTCCCAGACCCCTAGTCTAGCAGTCTTTATTTCCACCTCACTAGTTTCCCCTGAGTTTGTTTGCAAAGTTGAATTTCTAAAAATGCTAACAGGGCCACAAGGATTTCCTGTATTCTCACATGTTTCCCTTTTACCAATAAAGAAGTTATATGAACATAAATCAACAAAATACTATATTTTCTTTATCTTTATATCCACCTGTTAGTTTTAGAGTTTTAATCTTTCCAATAATCATCCCATTGCAAGCTCTTGAGGATGGAAACCATCTCTTATCACATTTGAAATTCAACGAGGAAGCTCTAAGAGCACCATGTGACAAGAGGTACCGATGGATATTTACGATCAAGGAAGATGAGCAGCTAGAAGCAGCAGCCTGTCGATGAGGCCACATCGTATTACGAATATGGTTTATTACCAGCTCCCAAAGATATGCCCTCTCTTTGGTCAATAAGAAAAGGATAAAAGGTTCAAGATAAGGAAGAGGCACTTTATAAATGAAAACGTTCACTAATGAAATTAGTATCGTTATTGCAGGAAGTGCTAATTTTCCTGCTCACTGAGAGTTTAATAAAAATGTTATGTCTACTCTGTAACTGTGATTAATCAGTGTAGTATTGAGAAGTACAGCGATTCTTTTTCAACAAGGCAATTTTCAAAATTTGAAAAGGTGTAAATTTCATGCAAATTGCTTCATAATCATATATGTACAAAAAGGAGCCGACAAAATTGCAGTCACGAAAGGACTCATTAACATTTAACTTTTTCCCCCTTTTCTCCAACTGCGCCTTAAATGGTTTACAATAAATTAAATGATTTGACCAACTGAAAGGTATAATACAGGTGAATGTCAACCAAATGGTGATATTTTAAACCAACTCAAACGTGGATGTCAGGTTTGAACAGTGATATGAAATAGAACGTTTTATAAAGGAAAACTGCCTCAATTCAATGAAAATGTATCTACTTGTTTTAATAACAATAGAGAGAGACAAGGAGCACTTTTCTATTTTTGATTCTTCTCAGTGGGAAACAGTACATCTTTGCTATAGAAAGTCACATTTTTGCCCATAGTGTTCTTCCCCTCACCGCCACCTGCCCCCCACCCCACCCCGACAGGTCCCCACGTATCCTGTAATTTTAAGCAGCAGTTTGCAAACCTGAGTGTTCCTCAGACAAAGTGGTCTGAAGTTCCCCTGGCCCACAATGATGGCTCACCTGGGAAGCATCCTGTTCCCCCTGTAATGAGCCAGCCGGAGAGGCTGACACCCAGGAGCCTCCAGTCTCATTGTATGTGGTGTCCACAACAGCACGATCGGGGTAAATCCAGAGTAGGTTATTCATCTGTTTACATAGCTAAGGCAGAAGTGGATAACAAGACCTCACATGTAAGGATGACAGTGTTAGGATTACTAGATGCATCTACTGATGGCCCTTAAAACTTGTAAAACAGCAGCAGAAAACAAACTTACTTGCAGACGCTAGTATTAATATTGTGACAGCTAACTAACAGACACTTGTTTCTGGCTTTTAAGAAGTTGGGGCTGGGCGCTGTGGCTCATGCCTGTAATCCCAGCACTTTGGGAGGCCGAGGCAGGTGGATCACTCAAGGTCAGGAGTTCGAGACTAGCCTGGCCAACATGGCGAAACCCCATCTCTACTAAAATACAAAAATTAGCTGGGTGTGGTGGCGGGTGCCTGTAATCCCAGGTACTTGGGAGTCTGAGGAAGGAAAATCGCTTGAATCTGGGAGGTGGAGGTTGCAGTGAGCTGGGATCGTGCCACTGCACTCCAGCCAGGGTGACAGAGTGCAACTCCATTTCAAAAAAAAAAAAAAAAAAAAGTTGGGGCCGGGTGCGGTGGCTCAAGCCTGTAATCCCAGCACTTTGGAAGGCCGAGACGGGCGGATCACGAGGTCAGGAGATTGAGACCATCCTGGCTAACACAGTGAAACCCCGTCTCTACTAAAAAAATATGAAAAACTAGCTGGGCAAGGTGGCGGGGGCCTGTAGTCCCAGCTACTCGGGAGGCTGAGGCAGGAGAACAGCATAAACATGGGAGGTGGAGCTTGCACTGAGCTGAGATCTAGCCACTGCACTCCAGCCTGGGTGACAGAGCAACACTCCGTCTCAAAAAAAAAAAAAAAAAAAAAAAGTTGGAAGCCTTTTTTTAAGAAAAAAGAAAAATATAATATATAACTTAGAAAGCAGTGGTTAGCAATTTCTGGGTAATAACTCAAAGTGATTCTAAATGGTCTAAGTACTGCCACGGTTCTTGCATTGGGTGGATTTTCTTCCCCCCATGCCGGCTTTTGGAGGGACAAAGTAATGATAAGTAGGAACAATTTTCCTCCCTCATCTTCATCCCGTACCTCATATATTTTCTAAAATGACCCTACTCAAGGCAGTTATTATGCACAGTCGATGTTCTTCAGAAGAGTTTTTCAGAGGATGATTTTTGGTTAAAGTGGCATATTTTAGAACCATCTGGTCACATGCATTAATGCACACTTTCAAATTCCACACGGATTTTTACGATGGTGTTCTTCTGCCCTAAGTGTCTCTCGCAGGCACTGTCTGTAAATAAGACAAAGACTCCTGCCGCCTTCAGTCCGCGGAGTAGAGAACAGAGGCTCTGGATTTCACATGGCAACACATTTTCCATTATACGCTAAGATTAATAAACCTTGCAGAGCCCCGACGAGCCACTGGAAAACAAGGGCAGCAGGGTGCTTGTTTCTGTTCCATTAGACACAGGATGAGCTGCAGGCTCGCCACACTCTGTCACTCCAGCCGGTAACGGGCCTCCTTGAGACCACCCCGGCTGGAGGCTCCGCTGGTTTGGTGGCCCAGTTGCGGGAGAAAAACTTTCTCCTTTTTTCCCCCTGACTCAGCCACAGAGGCAACGGGGATGAGCTGGAACTTTCCACAGTCAGTGGGGAATAGCCAGTCGGTTCTTCCTTGCCCTAGTTACACAGCAAAGGGCACCTTTTAAATACAATAGCAGGCTGCGGCAAGCTTGGGGGCCTTTCAGAACACACCAAAAAACCTCACTTCTGAGCAAAGACCCTGGCAGGCAGCACAGCTTTGGGAAAGGGTCGGGAGATGATGGGGGCTTAAATTGGGCTTCTGCCAATCATGGCCTTTACCAGGGTTGGGCTTGTGTTCTTGACTGGGTCACTCTGAACCCCAGTTTCTTCTTCTGATACTGAGAATGATGGATACACCTATCACTTAGGGCAGGATAAACAAATAATGATTATATGACTTCAGCCTCTTGCCTGGCACATAGAAAGCACACACATGTGAGTTTCTGCTATGATCACACCGGCGGTTGCTTCAATTTTAATTACTATCATGATTGCTATCGATACTGCTGGTATGACTAATACTATTCACAGAGACGTGGCCCCTTTGATCTTCAATTCTCTCAACTCTAAACTGATGGCAGCCAAGCCCCGCTCTGATTGATGAATCAAACAGTGTGAAAAAATCATGTTCTTGGTGCTCAGTTTATCGCACATCTCCGCCTTTCTGGCAGGAATTCTAGGAGGAGGAAGTAAAGCCCACTTTGGTGTCACTAAAATTTCCAATCTCCCTACTGCACTGTTGTGAGCCCTGTCCTAAGAGACTCTCCCTACACAAGGAAGCTCTGCAGTCTCAGGAGGTAGAAACCACAGCTTCGAGCTGTCTCTGAGCCCTGACACCCCCCCCAACCTCAGCACAGACAGCCTCATTTGGTCCTTGGAACCATCCTGTGCCTCACATTGATGCCTCACAATTTACAGCAAGGCGTCAGATGATCAGAGAGGAGAAGCCACAGGCCCAAGGCAGCAAAACTTTGTTTTTGGCAGAACTCAGAAAGGTTCTGATACCATGTTCTCCCTACTATACTTGCTATTTTCTGAATCACTAAGTAGAGATGTAAGTCACATAGTTGTTATGGACTCAATGTAAGTGTTCTTCTCCCCAGCTCCCCCAAATTCATATGCTGAAGTCCTAAGTCCCAATGTGACAGTATTTGGAGGTGAGCCTTTGGGAGGTGATTAATTTCAAATGAGATCTTGGGAGGGGGCAGGGAACGATGAGATTCATATCCTTATAAGAAGAGAAATGGTCCAGAGCCCTTCCTCTCTCTGCCGTGGGAGGATACACAAAGGCATGCATCTGGGAATCATAAAGAGAGCCTTAGGCAGGCACTGAATTTGCCCACGCCTTAACCTTGAGCTTCCCAGCCTCCAGACTGTGAGGAATAGAGGCCAGCTGTTTAAGTTGCCCAGTCTATGGCATTCTATTACAGCAATCCAAGCAGACAAAACAATCACCATCGTATGAATATCTGCTCAGTCACTGTTGTGGGGTGGGGACGAAAAACGTGATGGCCTCGCCCACATTTCAGTCCTGAGAGATAGACCTGGGACAGCTTTATAAGGAAGACTCCAATCACGGAGGGACCGCCTGGATAAAGCTTATATTCTCTACTTCTGTGGATAGCCTGGAGGATATTGTTATCCCTACTCTATGGATGAGGGAACCTGAAATCCAGAATTAGTGATTGCGGTAGAATAATAATGACTCCCTACAAGAGAAGTCTACACACTAATCCCCCAAATTTGTAACTCTGTCATCAGGCATGGCAAAAGGGACTTTGAAGACGTGATTAAGTTAAGGACCCTGAGATGGACAGATTATTCAAGATTATTTGTGTAGTCCCAATGGAATCAAAAGAGTTCTTATAAGAGAGTGGCAGGAGGGCCAGATGAGGAGAATGTGATGGGACAATGGAAGAGGAATCAGTAAAGCACATGTGATGATAGTAAACTGTTGGTTTCGAAGGCAGAGGAAGGGGCCAAAAGCCAAGGAATGCAGGAGGCCTCTAGAAGCTGAAAAATGCAAGGAAATGGATTCTCCCCTAGAGCCTACAGAAGGAAACAGCCCTACCGACACCTCGATCAGGCGAGACGGATTTTGAACTTGTGACTCCCCAGAACTGCAAGATGATAAACATGTGCTGTTTTAAGCCAGTACGTTTTTGGTAATTAGTTTATAACAAACCAGCTATCAGCAAGAAGAAAGAAATACAGTGATGGATTTAGTCTTCAAACTTAGAGGCACCAATGCCAAAGTCAGAGTTCCTTCTACTCTGCTATGCTGCCCTGATGAATGAATGAATGGACAAACTAAGGTTCCTTCCAGTTACAGTTGCTGGGGAGAGAACAGTCCAAGAAACTACTCATACTCTTCTCTCGGTTCCTACAGCTCCAACAACTGTGTAGTGTATCCTTTGGTTTTGTTTTCGTTTTCTACTTACCTTGTTAAAAAGGAAGGAGGATTTCAGATGGCATGCATATACACACACTGCATATAAAAACTAGAGAAGAGTCAAGAGTGAAGAGAGAAGGGAGCAAAAGAAAAAGAGGAAGGAAAAGAAGAAAAAATAAAACAGATGATCCGTAAATAGATCTTGAGGAAAAAAAAATTAGGTTAAAATTTTTAAACAAATAAGGAAATAGGTGAAATGAGTTGACAGAAAGGTGCCATATGGTTCTATGACTTTGCTGGAGACAGGCAGAAGTGTGCCAAAATTTATTTTTGAGCTCCTGAGTGGCCAGAGAAAAGAAGGGAATATTATCAGATATTAGGTTCAGATTTAAAAAGAAACTGATTGCTTAGGAGAAATGATCTTTTCTTGACATGACACCTTTAAGAAATGTCTCTCCCCGGGGTTTTGTGTGTGTTAACACTCACTCTCTACCCCTCCCATTAGATCCTGCCACCTCATCCTTGTGAGGTGGACAAGATTTTCAAGGATCCTCAATTTCTTGAATATCCCTGTAGCATATAACCCTGGATGAAATGTTCATGCTTCCTGAGACAGAAAACACTGGCTAGGGCATCAGCGAGGGTTCACTCACCAAATAACTGAATACTTCTGCATACCAGGACTACAGCTGAGGAAAAGGGCAAACACTACACATTTTACTTCTTTACAACAGCTCCTGAAGAGTCAAATTCAAAAGTATTGTCTGCATTCAATTTTACTGTGCAATGAACCATCACAAATATTAGCGGCTATAAACAACAGCTATTTATTTTTAGCTCAAGACTGTATGGGTCAGCAATTTGGGCTGGGCTCGACTGGGCAGGTGTCTGCTGTCAGCAAGGCAGTCTTGTCTGTAGGTTGGCTCTTGGCTGGGGCAAATGTGGAAACACGGTCTTGTGTCTCTCATCACCCAGAAGGCTAGCCTGGGCTTGTTCACACCCAGAAGTAAAAGGGTTCCTAGCACAGCAAGTGGGCAAGCACCAACAAAGAAGCGTTTTTCAAGACTCTGCTTGTGCCGTGTTTCCAAATACCTCATTGGTCCAATCAAGTTTCATGCCATCTTGGTTCAAGGAGTGGAGAAACGAACTTCACTTTTGGAGGGGAAGATCTACAATTTCACAATGCAAGGATGTACATGTGCAGGGGAGAGGAAAGAATTGGTAGCCATTTTTACAGTCAACCACAGATATTAATTGTTGGCATCTGTGGATTTAATATCTGCCAACCAGAAACAAATACAGACGGTTCTTAATAACAAGGGATATTAATGAATCAGATCACTAATCATTCCTCCTGGATAATTTAATATAGTTTATTCAACACGAAGGCAGCAGGGTGGAAGACAGATAGCTTCCTAAAAGTCATTTGGTTCTAAAAATCTACCTTTACGTTCTATTGCCGTAAGAAAAAAAAAAAAGTGTGTGTGTGTGTGTGTGTGTGTGTGTGTGTGTTCATCCACATGAGTGCCTGCATCCTGAACACGTACTATCTTTGGATTCTCTCTCCTACGTTGTTCTTGTTCAAGTTTTGGCTTCAATGTCTGTCAGTTCTGTTCCTGAACCACCCCATACCACCCTGAATCTGCAATTGCTCCAGTGATATTCAGAGTATTAAGAAGAAATAAATAAATAAAATAAAAGGAAAGTTGCAGAGGGGCAGCACTTACCCCATACACAGGAAAATAGACTGAAAGGAAAGTATTGTCAAAGTGTTTTGCAAATGACATTTTCAGCAATATAAATTATGATTTATTTTCCCATGTAATCATCTTGATTGCAGACATCCTTTTGGAGAAATCGCACTGCTCTTGGCTAGCTTTTTAAAGCCTCACAAGACAACTTTCAAACCTGATTAGTATGTATGCTGGGAAATCAGATACATTATATTTAGCTTGAAGTGCAGAGCATCGTGGGTGCAAAGAAAGAAAGATGGGGGAGGGATTTAAAAAAAAAAAAAAAGAACATCTGTAAAGCTTTTCAGAGGGATCTGCACGGCATATGGCAGAGTAAGAGTTTGCTCAAGTTCTCTTTATGTAATTAACTGACTGTGTGTCACCTCCTCATCGTGGAGCTCCCACATCGTTCAGCTATGGGATGTGATGACTTCATACCAGGGACGGGCTCATGCTTTTCTGTGATGACACTGAAGAGCTCAGCACTTCCATAGACAGGGTCTTCCCTGGGTTGAAGATCATAACTCCTAGCTTGCATGCTTTCACCTCCATTCAGGGGAGCAATCAGATTGTCAGTGGGTGCAGACGGCCCAAAGGAAGGTAAGCATTGACCAAGTGTGAGTGTCTGACAAAGAGCCATGCATGGAAACAGGCCTTTCCAATGGGAGTAAGTGACAGATCCAGCACGGTCAGCCCAGAGGGAGGCACGTGCAATGCCAAGGGCAGACATTTATGGAGTCCACGAGCTTAGGGTCAGCAAGTGCAGAATGGGTACCTGCATGAACCTGGGAGGTTAAGTGCCTCGCTTGCCTCCCTTAACCCTGGTATGCTCAGCATCAGGGGGTGCGGGAACAGACACATTCCTGGAGTGTGAATGCAAATGGTAAGTAACAAAAACACTAGTTCATATAGTAACACACAATATTTTTGAATTCGGAGTAGATGCAGAATATGCATGGGTTTTTGAGATAAAGTGAGCTCTCAGAGGAGGAATTTTGCATGCAGTGTGGGAGCTAGAGGCAGCATTCCCCAGGCTCGCGAGGCTCTTATTTCCTTCTCCTGTACCCAAAAGGCACTCCACCATGAAACAGTTTGAGAAGCTAGAGATTTCCAGAGAGCTTGGATCAAACCCAGAGTTGAGCACCCAATTTGTTTGGATAACTCTATCTAAGCAAAGGGCAGGGAAAGGGATGCTTGTTGAGTACCCAGTATACGCCTCCACATGGCTAAAAACGAAGACTCCATTTGCCATTGCTTCATCATTATAGCAATCCTGAATATCAACCCATTGTGTTAGGTTGGTGCAAAAGTCATTGCGCTTTTCCCTATTACTTTTAATGGGAAATTAGACAGAGACGTTGAGGCACAGAGAAGAGAATGAGTTGCATCAGGTCGCTCAAGAGACCAACCGTTTCCAATTCACTTCCACTGCTGGTAACTGAAGATCATGAGCCACAGAACCAACCCTGCATTCTGCTCTGCAGGCAAAATCAGTTGCTTGGCTCACAGGCGAAGGCCGTGTCTGCCTATAATAAAACCTCTGATTCCCTGTAAGGCGCTCTACCTAAACATCCTTTCTTTGCAGTTTATATCTTCTTCAATTACCCCCTTTCTTTTATATTAAACTTTCTACCTTTGAAAAAGTCTCTACCAAGATCTGGTTTCTTTTTTTTTTTTTTTTCTGTTACTTGAAAAAAAAAAAAAGTGGCTTTGATAGGTAACATTCTAAATTGGCCTCCCAGATTCCCAATCCATGGTGTATGCATGACTTCTTCCAGTTATTCAGTCAATTCCTACGCTAGGTACTATCATGAACGGATTTTGCCAATGTTAATTAACACTCCACATCAGTTGCCCTTAAGATAAAGAAACTATCCTCATCACGTGAGCCCTTGAAATCCATACCTAGACATCAGAGTCAAGGAAAGTTGGAGAGATTCAAAGCAGGAAGGGACTCCATGCACAAGACAGTCTCTGTTGCTGGCTTTCAGATGCAGGGGGCCAAAAGTCAAGGAATGTGGGTGGCCTCTGGGAGCTGAGGGCAGCCACCAGCAGAAGTCACTAGGAAACAGGGGCCCTAGTCTTACAACTGCAAGGATCTGAATCCTGCCAGCACCCTGAATGAGCCTGGCAGTGGATGCTTCTTCCACATAGCCTGCAAGAAGGGACGTACCTCCAGCTGACACCTTGATTTTGTCACCAAAAGACCCTGAGCAGAGAAGCCAGTCACATTGTGTCTAGGCTTCCGATCTAGAGAATTGTAGCTAATAAACAGATGTGAATGTGAACTGCTAAGTGTGTGGTCATTTGTTACACAGCAATAGCAAAAAAAAAAAAAAAAAAAAAAAAAATCTACAGCATGCAACAATCCCAGCTTTCCAATAAAATTTTCTTCTGCTTATTTCTTTGGCATCCACAATGACCATGCCTTCAGAGTATAAAACTCATAACACAAAAACTCAATCACCATAGCTGCATTTTTCTTTATTAATTGCTTAAGAACTGGTGTCAAAATGATATGTATCATTAACATTACTATTTTAACATTATTATTATTACTATTATTTTTAGACAGAGTTTCACTCTTGTTGCCTAGACTGGAATGCAATGGTGTAATCTTGGCTCACAGCCTCCACTTCCCAGGTTCAAGGGATTCTCCTGCCTCAGCCTCCCAAGTTGGGATTACAGGCATGCGCTGCCACACCCGGCTAATTTTGTATTTTTAGTAGAGACGGGGTTTCTCCATGTTGGCCAGGCTGGTCTCAAATTCCTGACCTCAGGTGATCCACCTACCTCGGCCTCCCAAAGTGCTGGGATTACCACACCGGGCCACTAATGTTATTTTTGATGGTAATAATATTCTATTCTAACAAATGAATCCAGACCAGCAGCTAGTGTAATTGTTTTTCTCTGCTATGTCTTACTCAAAGACAAGTAAGAAAGATTTCAGATCCAAACAGATTTCAGAATCTATTCTACAAAATGTACCTGTTTCAGTAGTACTGACTTATCCTAAGCTACTAGCTGGAGAAAACTGCTACTACGCATATTTTTTGTATAAAATATTTTCTAATATAATCTCCTGAACTGCAGAGATGTGAGGAAAAAAATGGCCTTATAAATTTCTCCTTACAACCAAAAGTACACTAAAAAAGACAACAGCCTTTCAATGTCACTAATTTCTCTGAAGCAATGTAACAGCAAACTCTAGAGACCTTGGCTAGTTCAGAAAAAATGCAAAAACGTAGATTCAGGAGAAGCTGGGGAGCTAGGCTCTCTGCAACAGATTGTAAGCCAAGTCATAAATTGAGGTAAAGGATGAGATAAAGAGGGGAGAAGGAGGGTGGAGCCTGTTGTTTTGTGCCTGTTCACTTGAGGTGTGCAAGATGAATGAGCTGAGAATTGTCCTGTCCATTTCTGCAATACATTCACACTATTAAAGTCATTAGTTAGAACTTTCTACCACGAAGCTACTGTGAGAAGGGTGTTTCCCTTGAGGAGGAGGATTAAAAAGAAAAAGAAAAGAAAATCCTCCTGGAAAAAGCAAAACTATTTGCACAGGAAAAATGAAGCCAGTGGCCATCTGCTAATAATGCTGCTTTAAAAGCATACGCACTTAGAGCCTCTGCTTTCCAACATGTTTAATAAGAAAGCATATTAACAAGGTGATACAGGCAATGCTTGGGAGGAAAGGGAAAAAGTTCATTAATCTCATAAATCCATTGGCTGGAGAGCATCTCTTTCTCCCCGTCTCATGCTAGAATTTGATCTACTTGCTCCTCGACACTCAGTCTACAGGCATGTCTTAGTCTATATCCAGCCCTGGCTCTGGCCTCCATGATCTCTTGCCTGAACTATTCTGGGAGCCCACCTGCTGCCAGTCCTGACCCTCACAAATCCATCATTCTTCACTGAAGTCAGAAGGTTCTTTTTTTTTTATTATTTTTTTATTTTTTGAGATGGAGTCTCACTCTGTCACCCAGGCTGGAGTGCAGTGGCCGGATCTCAGCTCACTGCAAGCTCCGCCTCCCGGGTTCACGCCATTCTCCTGCCTCAGCCTCCTGAGTAGCTGGGACTACAGGCGCCCGCCACCTCGCCCGGCTAGTTTTTCGTATTTTTTAGTAGAGACAGGGTTTCACCATGTTAGCCAGGATGGTCTCGATCTCCTGACCTCGTGATCCGCCCGTCTTGGCCTCCCAAAGTGCTGGGATTACAGGCTTGAGCCGCTGCGCCCGGCCTAGAAGGTTCTTTCTAAAATGCATGCACAGTCCTCTTATTATGTGAGATACCACAGCATTCATAAACTCTCCCAGTGCTTTCTGTGACTGCCAGGATAAGATCTAGAATCTTGCTGTAACTACTGAAGCACCTGGGGACTTCAGCTCTATCTCCAAGTTCACTCTTCCCCACCACTGTCCCTCTCCCAAGTTAGGCTCCAAGCCAGACGGAACTACGTGTCCTTCCATGTAGAGGCCAGATCTCGTGTGGATGCCATGGATATGATCATGAGCAACAAAGTCCTTATAGTCAGGGAGATGACAGCCTGGAACAGCCAGCAGAGAAGTAAACAGATAACCACAAGACGACCATGGTTGTAGGAGGTATTATGCGAACAAAGGAGGATGCAAGGTACCCCACTCAGACTGTAAGTTGTAGAGAGAAGGGGTTTGGGTTCAGGCAAGCTTCCAAAAGAGCCACTTGGTTTGGTGAAGGAAAAGGCACACTCTAGGCAGAAGAATGTGACAACATGAAGGCCAGGCCTTTCCAAGCTTGATCAAAGCCAAGACTGGGAAGGAGTGACACTGGCAGAGGTCAGCTAAGTGAATTGGAGGCTGGAATCAGGGAGACCTATGAGAACTACCACAACAGCTAGGTGCGAGCAGGCAAGTTCATGAGTTAGCATAACAGCAATCTCCAATGCCTAGGAGGTCAGGCCATTTCTACAATGAGTGAAGCAGGCCTGATGGGTACTATGGCAAACCAGAGGGCACATGCCCCAGCTAAAGAGGGGCAGCCGCTGCTCAAGTCCAGCCAACTGTAGCCAAATGCAAAATGTAGGCAAAGGGATGCCAGATCTGCTTTGTTGAGATAAGCAAAAAATTCCAATTTTGATGGGATGTCTCCCAAGTTTTAAATGTTCACAGCTAATTTGTTTCATTAAAAAAGACAAAACAAACTTCAGCAGGCCAAACCAAAGACATCTGCAAGCCACCAATTTGCAACTTATAGGATACGAATGGGAAATGAGAATGGAGACTCCAGGCACTAGAAAATTTTCTTGCTTCTTATGCAGGGATCGGAAGGGCAAAAACACCGAAAATGAAGCTGACCCCCAGGAAGGCGGTGGCAGCAGCAGCCAGGGCCGAAGCTGCCCAGGAGTGAAAGGAAACCTCTCTAAAGGCCAAGAACGAGCCCGGGCCTTCAGAATCACAGCCCCACATCTGCGAGCTAAGTTAGTCAACAAATATTCACTGAGGGCAGACTATGCGCCTGGCACTGTTCCAGGCTCTGAAAAAGCAGAAGTGTACAAATCAAACAAAATTCCCGCTCTACACTTTGGGAGGCCAAGGTGGGCCGATCACCTGAGGTCAGGTGTTCGAGAGCAGCCTGGCCAACATGGTGAAACCCCGTCTCTACTAAAATACAAAAATTAGCTGGGTGTGGTGGTGGGTGACTGTAATCCCAGCTACGCGGGAGGCTGAGGGAGGAGAATGGTTGGAACCCGGGAGGTGGAGGTTGCAGTGAGCTGACGTCACACCACTGCACTCCAGCCTGGGTGACAGAGAGACTCCCATCTCAAAAAAAAAAAAAAAAATCCCTTCCCTAGAGGAATGTACTTATGTGTCCCTTTTCTGGAGAAAATGAAAAATAAGACAGTTTTCAGTGGTTTTTAGCAAAGTCTCTGATAGAGGGTCATGCTCTTCAGCTGTAGCGACACTCACTTCTTGGAAACACAAAGACAACAAAAAACGTGGAAGGAAACGGGCCCCACGGGCCCAGGGCTCCCACATTCCAGAAATGAAGAGAATGGGGTTTTCCTGCTTGTTTTTGGCTGTATCCCCAACACCTAGAACAGTGCCTGCACGTGCTAACATCTGCTGAATGAACGTGACAATTGAGGGCTAAGAGGTATTCCCAAGAGCCCAGCAGGGAGAAAAATATCACTAAAGTTGGTATTGGCTTTTCCCACACGAAAAGCATTTCCCTTTTGCTTCCAAATCTCTGTGTGATGGTAGATAGGTAGACGCAGGTCTCAAGGTAAATAATAATAATCATGATAATTGGTCTTTCCCTGTGTTAGCAAGCTTGGGTATTCAGAAACAAGCAGAGGCAAAATCTAATAGCCCACTACAAACAGGAAGTCGAAATGCAGCAATGTGGCAGCAAACTATCACAAGGACAAAAAACCAAACACCGCATGTTCTCACTCATAGGTGGGAATTGAACAATGAAAACACCTGGACCCAGGAAGGGGAACATCACACACCGGGGCCTGTCGTGGGTTGGGGGCACGGGGCAGGGATAGCATTAGGAGATATGCCTAATGTAAATGACGAGTTAATGGGCACAGCACACCAACATGGCACATGTATACATATGTAACAAACTTGCATGTTGTGCATATGTACCCTAGAACTTAAAGTATAACAAAAAAAAGAAAGAAAGAAAGAAAAAAGAAATGGAGCAATGTGGACTTCTGACAATCCTCCTTCCATATTTTCATCTCTGCTTCTCACTTAGAACAATCCTTTCTTCTTTTTATTTTATTGTAATGTGTTTCAAAATAAGTTTGCCGGCTGGGCGTGGTGGCTCACGCCTTAATCCCGGCACTTTGGGAGGCTGAGGCGGGTGAATCAGCTGAGGTCAGGAGTTCGAGACCAGCCTGGCCAACATGGCGAAACCCCATCTCTACTGAAAATACAAAGATTACCTGGGCATGGTGGTGGGCACCTGTAATCCCGAGTTACTCGGGAGGCTGAGGGTGTGAGAACTGCTTGAACCCGGGGGCGGGGGTAAGTTGCAGTGAGCCGAGATCGTGCCACTTCACTCCAGCCTGGGCGAAAAGAGCAAAACTCCATCTCAAAAAACAAAAATAAAATAAATAAAAGATGTGTTTGCCAGTTCCAGGGAAAACAAATACAAAACAGCCTTGTGCAAAATCACACACTGTTGCATTTGGTGGAACTCTGTCCTAAACACAGACAGCAGTCGTGGTGGGCGCGGCAACTCAACACACGTCAGTGCAGCTGCGATTGATTTCAGGTCCCATTTCCATTGTAGATACTTTATAATTGTACTCTAATTGTAGTTAAGATGGCACTCAAGATAAATGAATCATCTCAGATATAGGAACAGGGTGCTCCATCATACAAAATCCCTGACCGTTCCCCATGCTCTGACCCCACAAGAACTCTGTTCCTCACGGTCCGGGTTGGTGATAAAATCCCCTTTGAACCAGATCCTGACAGCCAGCAAGCCAAGCGCTCCCAATCGCTGACTGCCTCCATGCCTCTGTGTTGGATTTTCTTTCTTTCTTTCTTTCTTTTTTCAAAGGAGGAGGGAAAGTACCCTGTTTATTTCCAAACTCCCTTGCATCTGATGCAGGATAGGCTGGCATTTGCTGTTAAAGCAGAAAATTATAAGGAGGGCCTAATTGACCCTCCTGTGTCTTTGAAAAAGCCTGTCTGTGGTCTCTAATTGACCCTCTAGGTACCTATGGAACAATGAATGAATCTTCAGGAAATAATGGAGGGCGATGATTAATAGCCCGGGCCTTGCTGGACCTCTGTCTCTCGCAGTTCTTCTCCCTGTTACTTCCCTTCCTCCCCTCCACGACACTCGATTCCCTGCATTTCATAAGCAGCGATTTATTATTATCACAGAATAATAAATACCCTGTAGTAGACACTTTTAAGAATCGGAGACATCACGATTCTGTAGAGATTGTGGTAACATTTATTTAACCTGGCATTCTCATTTTTCTTCTTGGCATTGCTCAGAAGAGTCCTCCTCTGGCATTTGTGGGCAAAGTCAAACAAGAGGCTTCTTGGGAGCTCCTTGTAAAATCGCTCCAAATGGGAAGTCGTTCCAAATTGCAGGGGGTTTTTGCTTCCGGTTCAAAGAGCAAATATTGCCCCTTTTGTCTTGCTCATAAGAGGACCAAAGCCCTTCAGAGGTACAGCAACAACAACAATAATAATACCAGCAGTAAAAATAAGTGGCATTCCTTTAGTGGAGAATGTGGCACAGGCCTGTACATATTATCTTGATGAATACTCACAGAAGCCCTGAGACTTCGATGTTGCTGCTGTCCCCATTATTCAGATGAATACACGGAGATGAAAAGAGAATAAGTAATTAACCTAAAGCCACAAAGTCCAAAGCTGAAGCTCTGCATGCTATATACACTGCCTTCCAAGTATTCAACAAGAACTGTGCCAAATGCACAGTATTGAGGATAAGTTTTGGGAAACATGAGTATTAGAATAAAAGAGAGTACCTTTCCCTACCTTTTTTTGGTTGAAAAATGCTTCCTTTCCCCAGACAGTATAGGACAATACATTTAAACTTAGAAACATACATATGCCTCCAATGAGGATTATGAGAAACTAGAATTTTTTTCTTTTTTTATAAAATCATAGCATTAACTATACTTATAATTAAAAACAACAAAGAGAGAAAGAGAAAGTGAGAGCGCAAGCAACCTAGAAAGAAAGAAAGAGAAAGAGACAGAGAGAGAAAGAGAAGAAAAAAATCCCTCCTTCCAAACCCACCCTGGCCCCCGCCAATGTCTCCACATTCCTCGGGACCTTAAATGGCAAGGGAGCCACAAGTTGTCTGCCAGGCTCTGCTGGTTTTTCCAAGCCCCTTTTCTTCTTACTCAGTGCTTTGTGGGAGAACAGGCTGCCTATGCAGCAAAATTAATGCTTGGGTAAGGCTTACAGTCTGTGAAAGGAATGGATTGTCTCCAGCACCAGGTCCCACCTCTGTCGTCAGAAAGCACTGGGCCACCATTCAGAGTCAGGGGCTCCGGGTGGGCAGTGGGCTTCTGAGAGACAGGTGCAGCCCACGTGACTCAGAAATAGAGAAGAAGGGAGCTGAGGAACCAAATCTATGTGTCCTAAATGGAAGGCTGCCTTGGGCACCTCTACGATCCTATTCAACCGTAGCAGTTTAAAAGCCAAACGAGACTGTCCTGCGGATTATTTTTGTCCAAAGGCACACATATATTTGTGTGTACATGTGTGTGTACACACATTTATATGCATGGGTATGTATCATACAATACATACATATATCAAGGTCTTTACCTGTATCTATTACTGTGTATGTATGTGTAAATATGTATCTATATCTATCCCTTCTACCAACCCATCAGCCAGAATTGTCTTCATACCCTGGATTTTACTGTATGGAGCTTAAAACCCATTTATGCCTGAGGTTGCAATATTTTGAATTTTCACAATCAGACCTTGGTGATGGCTTTGAGCGGTAGGATATAAGTAATTCCCACATACTTAGAGTTCCAATAATGGAACACTAGGCATATGATTAAGGGACTTATACCACTGACAGTGAAAATCTTAACAGTTCTTCCCTTCCCTTTTCATCACGTCCACGTTCATCTGGCTGCCAAATCCTCCCCATCCCTGCTCTCCTGCTACTGCCTCAGGGCAGGCCACCTTCAGCACTTTTCTGCATGGTAGCAAGAAACTGCTAAGTGGGAAGGGGTGCCACACAGTTTAGCCTGTTACAGACTGTACCAACTTGTATTGCACTCAAAAGATTCGTGGAAAAACTCAGATTTGTTGCCTCCCTGCTTGACGGCCTGTTGGACACCCTCAGAAAAACACTTCCACTCCTCAGCAGAGCATCGGAGCCCTCCACTGTGTCCCTACACTCGACCTTTCTACATTTTCTCTCTGCACCAAGCTAAGAGAGTTTGCTCTCTTAAACTCCCATGTTCCAACCTCAGCCACGCTCTCCAGGCAGCCACGCTCCCCTTTGCCAGCTGTCACCACCAATACTGCCACCAGAGGGGTCTGCAGGACCTGCAGGGCCACACTCACTGGCACTTCGGTGACTTCACTTGCTCTGGTCACCCTGCTGTCTCTCCCAGGCCTTCTCCCTCCCACACCTTCTAGGGAAAGGCTCTCTATCAGGGTCAAGTTTGAGCCATGTTTATTGGCCACAGGCATCCCTCCTTCTGTTAGGGTGCTGTACTGCTCACTAATTATTGCCTAAAACCTGCTGCCTTGTCGGCCTTCTTTACAGGGCTCTAGTGGATTCCCAGAGATAGTAGACAGCTCACGGGTAAGCACTGTTCAAATGCAACCAATCCAGAACCAAACCCTCACCACTGGCTTTATTGGGCTCACACTCCAGGCCACACCCACCTGCCCTAATCACCCCACGGCCATGGGTCAGACAGATAAAGGCAACCCCTATGTCCCAGAGCCCATGGAAATGACCCAAGCCAGCCAATCCTAAGCCTGCTTACCCAGCCTGACCCCTTCTTTCCTGTGAAAACCACAATCAAAACATTAAAAAAAAAAATTAACTTCCAGGGTACATGTGCAGGATGTGCAGGTATGTTACATAGGTAAACCTGTGCCGTGGTGGTTCACTGCACCTATCAACCCATCACCTAGGTATTAAGGTATTAAGCCCAGCATCCATCAGCTATTCTTTCTGATGCTCTCCCTCCCCACACCCCACTCCCGACAAGCCCCAGTGTGTGTCCATGTGTTCTCATTGTTCAGCTCCCAGTCACAAGTGAGACCACGCAGTATTTGGTTTTCTGTTCCTACGTTAGTTTGCTGAGGATAATGGATTCCAGCTCAAAACTGTTAACAGTTCTCTCTCTCCCTCTGCCTCCTGCCCGACCCCGGGGCTTTCCCAGGTAACTCGCTGTGGCATGCGGAGTCCCCGTGGACCTGTGAGTAACAAACCGTCTTTGCAACAGCAGTCATTTCCTCATCTTGGCCTCACCACACCAAAATAAAAATAAAACCTGTTCAAACAGCAAGAAGAGAACAGAGGGAGAAAGGAAGGAGAAAAGGAAAATGAATGAAGAAAGAATAAGGAATGAGTACCTCAATGAACAAATGATAAGTCACTTAAAATCTGCTTTTCCTTAGGAAGAGAAAGAATTAACAGAGCTGCAGAAGTCCTCTTCCACTCGGGCTGCTGATATGTGTGAGAAAGACACGCGTGGACGCCGTACGAGCTCTAATTGTGAATGCGGAAACCTGACCTCCCACCGGATACTCAGTTCAGGGGGCTCCTGGGCCCTCCAGTTGCTCCTCTGTTCATCGCTACCTCACTCAGAAAATCAGCAGAGAAGTGAACTTCCTCAAATGACTGGCAGTAAACACCCAGCGTGGAGCTGGATTACAAAACTGTACCAAACTCTAAATAGCATCACACTATTCCCTTTTAAAGAAGTGTCAGTGCTTTTATTCATTAAGATTCAGATGCTACGGAGGGGGCAGATGTGCCTTCTCCTCTCCTGGATCCCAAATAAAACACCCCGTATGGAAGCAGATGGCTTTGTGTAAATCAGATGACAGTTTACGGAGTGAAATGGCTTCATCAGAATGGCATTACGAGTATCATCTTTTGGGGGGAAATGGGGTTAAGCAAGTCCAGCTTTCATTGGAGGTCACATTTGCATGTGAAATTCTGGGTCCCTGTAATGACTGCCTGGGTCCCTGGGTCATCAGGCCAGTGACCTCTCCATCGTTTTCCTTCCAGAGGGAGCCCCAGGTAATGCATGAGAAAGGAAGTGTTACAGGAAGCCAAGAATGGGTACCCACCCCCCCGCCCTCCAACCAAGAGCCAGTTCTGTTAACACAGCAGAGAGCCCTCCCCAGGTCTCAAAGTCTCCCTGCCTTTGCTGCCACAGGTAAAAGGGGGTGGTTTTGCTGATTGGAAACCACAGGACAGAAACAACACCTGCTTGGGCATGGGCACTTAACCCTGGAACAGGAAAGGTGAAAGTAGTTTCTGTTTATTTTGATCTCGAGCGTAAAATGAAGAGCAATCATGTCCCTGGAGTCTTGGCAGAGGACAAACAAAGCTGATGGAGGAAGACAAAATCTGCTTTTTCAGGATGCTTCACAGGAGGCTGGGGTGTTAAGCGCTCCTCAGCCTGCCTGTCTGATCTGAGAAACAGGGGTAGCAGGTGCCTGCCTCCCGCTGTGGGTATTCACCATTCAAAGCGCAGGTGCGAAGAGCAAACAGCTACCAGACAGAATCCTTTAGGTCTAGGCTGTTCCTTTCCTTTGAACCAGTGACAGGAAAAGACCACCTTAGCCCAGCCTCCTTGGAACATTCCAACACTTGAATTGTAAGATGGGAGTCCCTATTTCCAAGATATCAGGGAGATATCCTTCCATTTCCTTACAACACTGGGTCAATGTGAAGGTTAAAAATTTAAATAAATAAGTAGGAGATCAAAATCCTCCTTTCTTGGGAAAATTCAGACAATGATACACAAAGGTTTAAGAAGACAAGAGATCTAAAGAACATCCAGAAAAAAGATTTAGGAGCATGCTGTTTTCATTAGGTTTCTTCAAAAATCAATAGTATGATTTCACGGTATTTGTTTCATGGAATATATTCATGATATTTGTTTCATGGAATATGTTCATAATATTTGTTTCATGGAATATATTCACGATATTTGTTTCATGGAATAAATTCATGATATTTGTTTCATGGAATATGTTCATGATATTTGTTTCATCGAATATATTCACGATATTTGTTTCATGGAATATATTCACGATATTTCTTTCACGGAATAAATTCACGATATTTGTTTCATGGAATATATTGGATATTTGTTTCATGGAAGATATTCACGATATTTGTTTCATGGAATATATTCACGATACTTGTTTTGTGGAATATATTCATGATACTTGTTTCATAGAATATATTGGATATTCATTTCATGGAATATATTGACTGTTACTCAAAATCCTAACATGCAACATCTTTCTTCAAATGATAGTGTCATGCATTCCGTATAGTGGATTTATCAATTAATGCTGAGCTCCCAGCCAAGTGACCAGTCATACTATCTCTCTTACTCCTTTTTTCTTTATCCTTAAAAAAAATTAGGTCTACCCTCAGCCTTTATATTCCAATTCTTCATTCCAAACTCCTGACTTTTTCCCAAGTTACTCCAGGATGGAAAAGTATCATCTCCAAGCTAGCTCTCTCCTGCCTTCCCATCCAACCACCCCGACTCTGCTGCCATCCCCAGCAGAGCCCAGGAGTAGCATATTTGACAAGAAATGTCAGGGTTAACAAGAACTCCCAAAGCAAAGGCTTTGAGTTATGTCATACAAAAATGAAAATTCAAAAGATGAGCATTCATCCATAGTTGAAAATATAATGTTCGAAAACCAGAAAAATCAAAAAAGAAAATGATTTTTGAAATTATGTCTCCCAGACAAACACGTGCTCTCAACCAGACGCCAGCAAACTACAACCCACAGGGTAAATCCAGTCTACCCCTTGTTTTTATAAATAAAGTTTGATTGTCACACAACCATGCCCATTTGTTTATAGATTCTCTATGTGCTTTCATTAATGCATGATAGTTTAGTAGTTGTGATACATACCTTACAGGCCACAAAGCAGAAAATATTTATCATGTGGCCCTTTACAAAGTTTGCAGATGCTGTCCTAGACTGAAAATTCATTTCAGTGTCTCTCAAATAACTGGGTTTCCTTTGTTACTCTTTGAGTATAAATGGAATGATCCAGTAAGAACTTTCAATGGCAATATCACAGAATTATTAATTTGGGTTTAGTGAAGAAGAGAAAGTCAAAGAACCAAAGAACTTTTTTAAAGACTCACAACCACTCTTTTTGAAATAAAGATTAAATCTCTACCGGGTAACTTGATTCAACCATGAACATTTATTGAATGTGTATTACGTGTTTTCAACCTAGGCATTGCCCTTCATTGTTGTGGGGGCGGGTGGGAATTTTCAGTTCTCTCCTGACTTTTCTTTTTTTCCCCTCTTTCTTTTTTTTCAGTCAACTATGTCCCTGTTTCTTTTATCTGGCTAAATAAAAAATCCTTTAAAGATTCCCTATTTCTGATGGGGGTCCTGCCCTACATACACCAAACAAATGTATGTTACAGGTATTTGGATATCTCAGATCATCTAAGATGTTCATTTTACCCTTAGGCTTCATATCTAAACTGTAGGATTAAGCCATTTAGAATGCACTTGATTCCTATAATATGTAGTGATTTTGCTAATGTTGTTCAGTTTTATTTCCTTGCCCAGAATGATTTCCATTAGCTGGCTTGCAGATTAGCAGCCTAATCTCCTAACAAGAGCTCTTCGATCAAATGGTCTGGAGTGGCCACATGTCTTGCTGCTGCCAAGTGACTGATTTAAGAGATGGACAAAAAGGAGACACACAGAAGTCCAGATAGCATGATTAATGGTCGATCCAACTTTCTCTGAACCGCATATCATGACTGAATGGGAAACCCTGAAGAGATTAAAGGGGGGAATTACATTACCATGAATAATATAAAAAAGTGATATTCTGTCTAAAAAGCTTTTGAGTGCAAGTGACTTGAACAAATATATTAACAGAGCTTACAGCAGATTCAATCAGCTTGAACGCTCCCCAGAATTTATTTTGAAATAAGCTTTATATATCCGAGATGTGAAGAATGAATCTATTCGTGACTGGCAGGAAAGCTATTAACATGCAGATTTTAATTCTGCCTTTGATTCTACAGAGGTTCTATTGTCCCTCCTTTACGACTGGCAACCTCTCCCAATTACGGATGTAGTACACCTCCACAAATCTCAATACCACAGTGACACTCCAGAGAGCTGAGATTTATTTTCCTCACTTTATTCTAACTTCTAAAAATAAGTTCAAATTTTTATTATCAAGGCATTGATAAAACTATGATGTTTCAAAGCATGAATTATATTACACCGCCCCATCCATCTGTTGGAAATGCCAGTTCGGGGCTATATTTGGGGGGGGCGGGTGCAAAACTTGGCAGTTAAGATAGAAACCTGCTTTACAAAAACTAGGTGCACATTAACTTACAATTAAGCCTTGATGTTAATGAGGTTACAGTGTGTGACCAGTTAACGGGCTGCAGCCAAAAGGCAAATATTGAAATGAAGGCGTTTATTTTCAAACCAACAAACCTGAACTGAACCATTACAATAAGTCCCATTAGCATTCTAGTTATTGGGCAAAATAATTTCATCTCCAAAATTAATTAAATAAATTGGAATGACCTGGAATCACTTCTGTGGCAGGCGGACGGAACAACAGTGCATGAAAGGCAAACTCATTCAGAGTCAACTGGCCCATCAGTTCCTTGAGAGATGATGTTTAAATTGATGGGAAGTGAAAGTTAAAAATATGATTCATCCAATGAGGCTGTGATGTGCTCTTAAAAAGTTTGCAAAACAATTTTAAAAATAAACCTCACTTGAAAAAAAGTCTCCCCCTAAATCCAGGGACAGGATGCCTTTAGATTAAAATAATATGTTAAAATGTTCATCACTTAGGAAATTCGAACTCTGTCCTGTGTGAGTTGCATTTATTTTCTAAACAATCTGGATTATTTTTCTTTAGGAATAAAGATTAATAAAATACATGACTGTTGAATGGAATTGATGGGATCCAAGGGCTACTGCCAAGTTTTTTAAGAGAATCAACAGCAGAGTCGTAGTTCAAATCATGTCCACATTACAACTACGGATTAAATGTTTGTGTCCTTGCAAAATTCGTACGTTGAAAATTACTTCTTTTTTTTGAGACAGAGTCTTGCTCTGTCACCCAGGCTGGAGTGCAGTGCTGTGACCTCGGCTCACTGCAACCTCCGCCTCCTGGGTTCAAGAGATTCTCCTGCCTCAGCCTCTAGAGTACCTGAGATTACAGGCGTGCGCCACCACACCCGGCTAATTTTTTAAATATTTTTAGTAGAGACGGGGTTTCACCATATTGGCCAGGCTGGTCTCGAACTCCTGACCTCGAGTGATCTGCCCACCTCAGCCTCTCAAAGTGCTGGGATTACAGATCTGAGTCACCACGCCCAGCCATATGTTGAAATTTAATCACCAATATAATGTATTAGGAGGTGGGGCCTTTGGGAGGTGATTAGGCCATCGAGGCAAAGCCTTCATGAATGGGTTTAGGGCTTAAAAGATGCCCAAGAGACAGACCCTTTGCTCCTTCCACGATATGAAGACATAGCAAGAAGCTGGGCATCTAGGAACCAGGAAGTGGGCTGTTGCCAAACACTCAGTCTGCCAGTAACTTGATCTTGGACTTCCCAGCCTCCAGAACCATGAGAAATAAATTTCTGGTGTTTATAAGCCACTCAGTTTATGATATTTTATTACAGTAGCCAGGACAGACTAAGGCACAAGGCTTTTTGGATGACCTAATGAGAAGCAGAATCACCTGTAACTAATACAGCGTCTAGAGCACAGTCAGCACTAGGCAAGGGCCAGCTATCACATTTCACCATAGGATTATTGAAACCTGGCGTTTGGGTGCATGCTCTGTCATTTGTGAGCGATGTGACCTTAGATATACATCTAACATCTTTGTCCCTCATTTTTTTTCATCTGTAAATTGGGGATACTAATAGTGCCCCCTCTAGTAGAATTGTATTAATTTGAAAGAGTTGATATGTGCAAAGCATTTGTTATAGTGTCTCCAATGTAAAGGCTCAATCAATGTTCATCTCACCCTATCCCCGTGGGTTGAAACTGGCAGACATTCCAACAGGCCTCCTAGTTTGTTTTTTGTTTTTTGTTTGTTTGTTTGTTTGTTTTCTGAGACAAGGTCTCATGCTCTCCCAGGCTGGAGTGCAGTGGCATGATCTGGGCTCACTGCAGCTTAGACCTCCCAGGCTCAAGCAACCCTCAAACCTCAGCCTCCCAATTAGCTGGGACCATAGGTGTGCACTACCATGCCCAGCTAATTTTTTCTATTTTTTCTATATTTTCTATTTTTTCTATTTTTTTGCAGAGGTAGGGTTTCACCATGTTACCCAGGCTGATCTGAAACCCCTGGGCTCAAGTGATCCACCCGCCTCAGCCTCCCAAAGTGCTGAGATTACACACATGAGCCACCGGGCCTGGCCCAGGTCTGGTAGTTCTTTACAACTACTGCTGTGTCCAACTTTTCTAGGCTCTCTTTGGTAACAAATGTCAGCAACTTATCTCTTTAGATGGAGCTTTCTCAAAGTGTGGTTCATGGATGATCTGTACCAGAAGAACCTGATGCACTTTATTAAATACACTGATTCCTAGACCCCATCCTGAATGTACTAAATCAGAACCCTTAGGGAGTGGGACTAGGAATTTATAGTTTATAAATAAGTTCCTAGCTGAGTCTCAGGTACTCAGAAGTTTCAAGAATCACTTATTTCAACAAACAATATAAACAATGGAATCATGAACAATGTTTTCTTGGGCAAGGTAATTGCAATCCCACAATATTAGATGTAAATAACAAAGTGATGAAACTCTGGGTCCAGTATTCTTTTGAACAATCTCTTGCCCTCATTTTCTAGGTACAGTCAATGTAGGTTGCCTTTCAAGTCCTGAAACCTTTTGTATACAGAACCAGGCCTTAAAGTTCTGATCACACTACTGTTTTCTCTGCCTCCTGGTCCTAAGCCTTCTCCTGCCTGACCCCCTTTTCTGCTTCCCTTTCATGCTTCAATTCCAACCTCACCTCCTCAGGGAAGCCGCCTCTAGCTGCTACACAAGGTTCGAGTCACCTGTTCTAAGTTGTATTAGTATCTCACATTCTTTGTCATAGTATTAGCTTTTTGTGATTAATTATGTGAATTTTTTTTAAAGACTTTCTTCGTCAATAAAAAACTGACAGAAGGTAGGGACCATTTTTCCCTTATCCACCATAACACTCCTTGTGCCCAGCATAGAGCATGTTGTAGACTAAACTGTGTCCCCCTCAAATTTACATCCTGAAGTTCTAACCCTCCATGTGACTGTAATTCAAGATAGAGCCTTTAAAAGGGTAATTAAGGTTAAATGATGTCATAAGGGTGGTGCCCTAATCCAACAGGACTGGTGTCCTTATAGGAGGAGGAAGAGACACCAGGGATGTGCACTGAGAAACAGAGGGAAGGCCATGTGACGACACAGCAAGAAGGCAGCCGTCTGCAAGCCAAGGAAAGAGGCCTGAGAGAGGCCTCAGAGAAACCCTGCTAGCAACTTTGTCTTGAATTTCCAGCCTCCAGAACTGTGAGACAATAAGTTTCTAATGTTTAATATCCCCAGTGCATGGTATTTTGTCATGGGAGCCAAAGCAAATGAATACAGTGCCTCTTTCAGAATGCAGACTCAATAGCTATTTAATCACCAACCATGACTACTCCTGGGCATCACTGTGGTCTCTCCACTCTCATTTTACCTGAAGGAAATAAAACATTGAACTTGTTTAAGGATGGATGAAGCCAGACATGGTTGCAGGCACCTGTAGTCCCAGCTACTCGGGAAGCTAAGACAGGAGGACCCTTCATCCCAGGACTTTAGGCCAATGTGGGCAACATAATGAAATCCCATCTCTTAAAAAAATTGTGTTTTAAAGAAATGGATTAAAAGAAACCATCTCAAGATATTCCATGAGCAACAGGCCACCATCGCCCTGCAGGTAACTGTTTCCTCAGAAGCAGAGATTAGAACCAATACAACATCCCTGAGCTGGGGCTGGACCATCACTTAGTCCAAACAGCCCCCCAACAAAAGTTTTGACCCTTGTAGTCACTCCCTGGTCACAGTGGTACCAGTGGGAAGGAAGTGACTACTAATCAGACAGTCCTAAAGTGCTGAGGGAATCAGAATACGGGTATGTACTTAGAGAATCACTAAAATGAGAATGAAAACTTAATTCATGCTTGGTTTGCTTATTCTAGATATAATCTCTATCTTTCTCTCTCTCTTTTGTAAAGCTGGTATCTCACTATGTTGCCAGGCTGGTCTTTAACTCCTGGGCTCAACAGATGTTCCCACCTTGGCCTCTCAAAGTGCTAGGATTGTAGGCATGAGCCACCACACCTGGCCATAATCTCATTTTTTCTTTTTTGAGACAGTCTCACTCTGTCATGCAGGCTAGAGTGCAGTGGAGCAATCACAGCTCACTGCAGCCTTGAACTTCTGGGCTGAAGTGATCCTCCTGCGTCAGTCTCCTGAGTAGCTGGAACCACAGGATTGCACCACCATACCCGGCTAATTTTTAAATTTTTTGTAGAGATGGATGGTCTGGCTATGTTGCCCAGGCTGGTCTCAAACTCCTGGGCTCAAGGGATCCTCTCGAAGTGCTGGAATTAGAGGTATGAGCCACCACGTCCAGCCAGGTCTCATTTTCAATCATCTCATTTTAACTCGCTGTACATTGTAATGAGTTAGAAAACGGCCTTGATGCCACACGGTTCTGCATGGGAATTACAACTGTGCCACTTAGCAGCTCTATGACTTTGGCACTCGCTTAACTCAGTCAGCCACGGTTTCCTCATCTGCAAATGAGGAACTATCTACTTAATAAGATGAAGAGAATGTCTACCTTATTAATAAGGTTGCAGGGAAGATTAAATAAAGAATGCAAAATGCTCAGAACAGTGCTCTCAATTTGGTAACTATGATTATATTATTACTTAAGCAGTTAGATTTTATTAATAATTAACATAATGTTAGCGCTTGGTGAAAGACGTCTACTGTTTTTACAATTATAGTCAGAGAGAATATTACTGTCAGTTCTCTATTTCTTTACCAAAATATTTGCTGTCAAAACTCAATTTTTCATTCATTGAAAATTAAGAGATTGTGTCAGATCTTGGCCAATATATGCAAGTAAATTAATTCACAAATATCCTGAAAGTCAAAAACATGGGTTTCTGCTTGGCTAGGCTTTTCTTACTCTAGGAACCTCTAAGCGCTACTACTAGAAGCTTTGAAACTGAGGGATGTAAGTCTATCTACAGATTCTCTTTCATCACAGTGTTCTAATCATAATCTCTTTTTTTTGACAAGAAATTTATGGCAGGCTGTTGAAATGTTAGTTTATTGATGATTAAAGTACCAACCGTCCTTGATACAAATAAACAGGGTTTCTGAATCATAAGCAGCAAGACAGGGCACCTACCGGGCCCTGCGGGAGATGCAATTTATGGGGCATTCAATTCTCATCAATGTATTGTCAGTATATTCAAGGGATCTGACAGGTTTCTGTTTTGAGGATGGATGTTCCCTCCACAAGACAAGAAGCACAAAAGGTAAGGTCTTGGGTCTTACAGGCTTGATGCCTCCATTACAACTGAGGGTTTAATATTGAGAAGTGCACTTGGCCTTAGGTTTTTGTGTGCCAAGTCTTTCAGCATATGGTATGCTCAATACAGTACTCCAAACAAAATTTGGCCACTGTTAAAAAGTTTCCGTGTGAGGGCCCAGACTTCTGCGTAAGGTGCATGGGTGGAAGCTGCAATGGCCAAGCAATGCCCTTTTGCTCTGTTCTCAAGTTTGATTTTATCTTTATCAACCAACAGGACAGTACTTCTCAATCCTTCTCTCTGTATGCGAAAGGGCATCCTTATGGTAAAAACTCATCGTGTGCACAGACCTCTGGTTTTCTTCTAAGCCCACAGGAGGATGAGACATTCCCATCCTCCGCAGGGCCATGTGACTGGCCTAGCCAGTAGGCAGTCCAGAGGAAACAACACGTGACACTTCAGACCAAACCATTTAATTGCTGTGGTGACTCTCCCTAACTGGAGATCAAGAAGGCCATGTGTGCCAGATGGAGCAGCTATGAGATCACAGACTCTATCAGCCCGGGTCCCTGAGGGACTGCGCAGAACCCGCTAGCTCACACTGGACGTGTAGTATGAGGAAGAAACGAAACATGCATGTTCTGCTCAAATATGTGTACTAGGCCCTTCCCCAACCACATCCCATTCTAGACATACACAGTCACACAGTTAGACCATGAAAGGAAAAATGTTTGCTATTGTGCTTCTACTCTCTTCCTCTCATTTTTCTATTGGTTCTGGCTACAGAAAGTGATTGGGCTAACATTCTCAGGGATCAGATTGTGACAACTCCCAGGCCCCTCATCTGGATTTTAACCGAGAATCCCATCTTGATTTTTCCTGCATTAAGAAAGAAAAAAAGGAAACAAAAGCACGTGGAGCTTATTATCTTCTCTTCTCGCAGAAATGCATTCATGGAATTATGATTCCAAGTTATGCCAGTTTAGAGGGCTGACAGAATTGTCTATTTGATATGTGTTTCTGTGTCTTTTATGAAATCACAGTTGAGCACAACTCTTCTGGCTGCATTATGCAATCCCTTATGCGTGGACCTGTGCAGTAGGCACCTGCTGAAGTTCAATTCCAGGGACAACGGTCACCTCTGCAGATCAGCTTCTGTTGCATAGTTTTCATTCCCTGACAGTCGTAAGCAATGTGGTTTGCTCTCAGCTTTAACTACTAAAAAACAAAAACAAAACAATTTGGGACCAAATTCAAAGGCAAGCTGAGGGACCAGGCTGACTGCAGGTCCCTGCAACACCCACTCTGTCTTCTTCCCATTGCCCCTCTCTCCTAATTTTCAGATTCTACATGATGTTCTCCAGTTTGCAGAACACAGGTACATCATGTCATCCAGAGTCCAAGTCTCCCCCTTACCCAAGTATCCACAGTCAGGAAAATGGCGCCAGGAGATCATTACGTAGGTTCATCCATCTGGCAGTGTTTATGGAGGGCTGGAGGTACACCTGATGAACAAGTTCTGTTAGCTTAACATTTCAAATCCTGAGATGTCTAGTGTCGACAGAAATTTGGCAGGTTTCTCTAGGAAGTATAACTTTACAAACATCATGAAGATTAAGCCCAGGTCCTAAGCTGAGGTCTGTGTAATTCCCACTTTTTTTTTATTTTTTTGGTATACTCGGTTGAAAGAAACCCTCTGGTAACTGACTTCAAACAAGACACTAATCCATGAAAATAGTCCCATCTGTACTCGACTAATTCTTAAAAACAAAACAGATTTAATTTTTTTTTATTGTTTGTATTACAAAAGCAACGTATGTTCACAACAGGAGACAAAACTCAGAAAACCAGAAACAGTAAACGCTAATACTTCATAGTAGTACATTTGCTGAGTTCCTAGGTCTGTGCCTAACCCATTGACATACAACCCTGGGAGGTGGGTATTACTGTAACTGCCACCTTACAGATAAGGACCTGGAGGGGAACCAAGGCTAAATCACTTTTTCCGTGTCACACCTCACAGTCAATTAGTGGTAGAGGCAGAATTTGATCCCAGGTCTGTCTGGCCAAGTTCATTAATTTTAAACAATTAAATTACACCTGTCCTATCCAGAGACAAGCACTGTAGGTATCTCAGTGTATTTATCTCAGAATATTTGTCTATGTGTGTACATATGTGTCTATTTTTATAACAAAAGTATATTTACAGAGTATGTGCAATTTTGTAAATTACTTTTCACATTTTAAATACATTTCAGGTCTCAAAATATATTAGGTTATCTGAATATTCTCAAAAGCCTTTAAAAAATCTAAATTAATTGTATCTACCCATGCCAACTCCTCAACTCAGCTGACAATGATCTTATTAATAGTGGGGGACCTAATTCTCAGAAAAATCTCTATTGGTCCCAGCACTTTGGGAGCTCAAGGCAGGAGAATCTCTTGAAGCCAGGAGTTCAAGAACAGGCTAGACAGTGAAGTTAGGCTCTATCTCTAAGAAAAAGTTTTAAATATTAGCCTGGCATGGTGACACATGCCTGTAGTCCAAGCTAACTCAGGCTGAGGTGGGAAGATCGCTTGGGCTCATGAATTCGAGGTTGCCGTTAGTTACGATCATGCCACTGCACTGCAACCGGCGCAACAGAATGAGACCCCATTTTTTAAAAAAACAAAATGTCCACAGGATAAAATTTGCAGGAGCCTATAGAAATCCACAGAAACTCAGAGCTCAGGCAGGAGCTAACAATCAAGCCCAGGGTGTAACCACTCCACGCAGATTTCACAGTCCGAGACCGACAGGAAATGTCAGCGTCAATGAGCAACTGGTAAAATGACATCTTGTTTACGTGTCAAAAATAAAACGAATGCTTTTCTCAGTTTACCCCACATCAATGATTTCATGAGTACTACTAATGCCCATGAGAAGAGACAAGTATATTTGCAATCAGCAAATAAATGTGTTGGACAAACACATGCCACATGCAACGGGAAAAACTCCGGCCCAGGCAACAATTCTAATGGGCAGAACCACAGCTTAGAATCAAGATGGTACTTTTAAAGGGATACATGATAACCCTGCACAATTAACCTATAAAAACCACCTGGGTTCTTGATTCCACTTTTTTTTTTTTTTTTCTGTTGTTCCTTGCTGCAGGACATCAATCCTGTCCAGATTCTATTGTTACCATTTTGCTTTTTCTAACCATATCTGAATATCTGAATATATCACTCTCTCAGGCAGAAACTGAACACAGATCGGGGCTAAAGAAAGTATGAGGGTGGAAAAAGAATGTTAACTCTACAGTTTATGTTGGTGTCTGATTTGGCTCTGTGTGTGTGTGTGTGTGTGTGTGTGTGTGTGTGTGTCAGTGAGAGAGAGAGAGAGAGAGAGAGAGAGAGAGAGATGTATTGGAAAGGGGAGCTAGAAAGACTGTGAAATGGGAAAAGCTTGTATTTAAATGTAAGTGTGGTTTTATAAATGTATACTGGATCTGATCTTATCTATGAAGAGGGAGTAAATTGCCCAAGAGAGGTACATTAATAGCAAGATAAAGAAAATGAACGCATTTCCAGCATCAAAGATAAATGCTCTGGGTATCATTGCTGGTGTTAGATTATCTATTGCACCTCACCGCGATATTAGCATTACTAATTATCAGCTGCCTCTCTTTAGAGGGGAAACATGCTCTGGCACGGTGCAGAAATTTCATTTCCCAGAGAGCCACTGCAAGTACAGTTTGTAGACACGCATATGTGCAAATCTGACCACAGACGGAAGAGAATTGGGACATTCTTAAAAATGCATGTGTGCGCTCTACAATGCATATATGTGGACCTGAAGTCCTACTTCTGTCAACAAGAATTAGCTAAAGATTTTTCACTTATTCTTTGTCTACTTTTTATCGATGCAGAATTGCTTACTGGAAGAGAAATGCACTCTTCAACACTCTACTCTAACCTCTCCCCCCAAAATAATGCCATATGTTTTCTAAGACTACAGCAGTGGCTTCTATGACAAGAGTCCCCAGCAGGGAAACAGAGAGTTGGATATTCTTGTGAGTTATCTCAACTAATCCTCACGAGACTCCTCTACCAGTAGGACAAGGCTCACGGAAACCACTGTGATTTTGTCTGTGCACCTGATTACTAACCTAACCACCAAAGTTCAGCTGAGCACATATTTATTGAGCAACTACTATGTATCATGCACTGCAAAGTCTAGAGGAAAAGGCCTACAGAAAGGCAGGCGTGAGTTATCAGGGCTGCAAGTTCCTGAAATATTATGCAACACAACATCGTGACTCCTGTCATGAGATGCTTCCATGGTCTCTGAATTGCTTCCTTACCAAGACTTCTTTCCCCATTCATCCCACAGCTGTGAAAGGGCATGGCTTGGCTTGCCATCCAAAGCAGCTATTCCAGGTAATGGAAGAAATTGCAACAGAAGAAACATATAAACAAGGTAAGTTTTCAAATGCATCTCATAGGTACTATTCAGGACAAAATGAACAGAAATAAACAATCCTCCAGTATCAGGTGACATATTATATACGTTTCCACCTATGCGTTTTCGGAACGTAGCAGAAAGAAAATGCTCCTAAATCAGGGTTTAAAATCAGATGCTGGTATTAGAAATAAGATTAACCCGGTCCCTTAACAATCAAATTTATGACTAGTAAAGGGTTATGAAAAATTCTATCTCGATGTCAAACATAGGAAACACAAAGTCTTTGGAGGCATATAATGATAAACTGCAGCTTGAGCAATTCGCTCAGAGAACAGAATGAGCAGTTCAAGAGTTCACAGCATGTTCGTCTGGAAGGTGTTCAGTTAAAGAGGAGGGCAGGCTACAGACAAAGGCATGGAAAGGTCATCCATGGAGTCATTCCGTCTTCATTACAATGGGAAAGCCTGTGGCCAAAGTGCATACACCAGGCCCCAACTTGCACACCACGCAGAGGTTTAAGACTCATGGGGAAATTAAAATACTAAACAAACGTGAATGTATAGACCGCTGGCAGCGGTGCCTAGATATTGCTATCTGAGCTTCCAGGTGCAACCCCAGACATCCAAAATAATGTGATATCAACATTCTTCCACCCCTTGCCCCACCTTTTTTTTTTTTTTTTTTGGTGTGAGTGATAGATTAATTAAAGATTACAATCTATCTTCTACAGCAGGCCAGAGAATGGACTTGCAATCACTTAATTTTCTTTCAGGGAACTGCCAAACTGAAATTTTTTCTCCCAAATAAAATAATTCCCTCTTTCTGTGCAGCTCGAAATACCATGCTGGAGAAAAGACAGTGTTCAGGATTTGTTCTATAATTCAACCCTCAACTTTCCCGTTTTCAGGAATCGGGGGAAAGGTGAATTTCATTTACTGAGTATCAGCCTCCTGAGAGATAGGCTGGGCTGCTGTAATGCAAAAAGCAGCCCTCACTGGCTTTGTGGACAACCTTCCTGAGAGGGCCGAGGCCAGAGGCTTTTCCACTGCTGGGTGGCACCAACACGTGGGTGGATGGTTCTGACCCTCCCAGCACACCCCTGATTACCTCCCTTTCAAATCCAGACAAAACCAGCTGCCAAATCCAGCTTCCTCATCACCAAAAGGAAGCAGTGGTCTACCCCCACATGAATGGTGGCAGTTGGGACCCTGGCTCTTACTCCAACCCCGAGACAGCTGTCACAACATCATAACCAAACTCTTCCTTTGAGCCTATGTATGACTTTTCACAGGTGAATTGGTTTCCAGTGGCAGAGAATATGGTTTAGTATGTCAGCATGACCAACCGGATTACAAGACACAAAAAAAAGGTATTTCACATGATAATGAAAAGGAAAAACACAATGATAACTTTTAAACTTAAAAGGCAGTAGGTATCATACTAATGGGCTCAGCGTCTACAGTCGATGAGAAAAATCAGTTCCAAAACTTAGAAGACACGTGATTTAGGACAAGTTACATCTTCCTAACCCATCATCTATCCACCTAGAAAGTGTACATCACACATCATTGGTTTATTTCAAAGATTAAGTCAGATAACACAGAGATGGAAGGGAGGCAGGGAGACAGGGAGGCAGGCAGGCAATGCTGATACTTCAAATACGTGAGTCTGGCTGGGTGTGGTGGGTCACCCCTGTCATCCCAGCACTTTGGGAGACTGAGGTGGGCAGATCACCTCAGGTCAGGTGTTCAACAACAGCCTGGTCAACATGGCAAAACTCCGCCTCTACTAAAAATACAAAAATTAGCTGAGTGTGGTGGTACATGCCTGTAATCCCAGCTTCTCAGGAGACTGAGGTCTGATCATCGCTTGAACCTGAGAGGTGCAGGTTGCAGTCAGCTGAGACTGTGCCACTGCAATCCAGCCTGGGTGACAGTGAGACTGTCTGCCTCAAAAAAGGGGGAAAAAAAAAAAAGACTTGGCTCTGCAGCCAGCACATACTAAGTACTCAATAAACGACTTTCATTGTCCTTAAGCTGAGATCTATGAGCAAGCTACAAAGACATGGAAATTAAAAACGAAAAATAATCCACATCAGCTAGAGGCAAGTCACCTATTCTTCCTCCTGTTTCGTCATCATTCTCCTCCATTTTCCATTTTCATTGTCATGATCAGTATCAGAAACCACACCTCAGCTGGCTAAACCTGCACAATCGCATACTCAGCTTTGTTTGCATGGGATTGCATTGATGCGGTGCTGAGACTTAGTGGGGGAGGCTCGAATAGCACTGTCCTTGGTCACGGTATACACTGGGATATTTAAGGGCAGTGCAAAGTTGCAGCAAGAGAAAAATAATCAGCTGACTTCCCTCTTCACCTCCAGCCAGAGAGAAGCCAGCTCAGTGGGCCCAAAGCAGAGAGAAGCCAGCTTAGTGGGCAGAGCAGCATTCAGCCTGACTTGGTGGCCAGTCCCTCAGAGGACCCCGGAGCAGGTCACATTATCTCGGGTGCCCCACAGTGGGCAGCTTCCATCTCATGGAACTGATACATGAGTATCTTCAGGAGGGATACAATCCTCATGCATTCATTTGGATGAGAAACTCAGACCCTCCAATCAACTGTCGGTTACAATCTACAGTTCCAAGGACATGACATTTACATTAAAAACTTCATTTAGATAGGGGTAGAAGGGAGGAGAATGGCACCAAATTATATCCATAACATTTTCAAATGCATGTGTACTCTGGGGGTGGTTTATGTTGTGGTGCCTGTATCTTAAACCTAAGGATATAATAGGAGGCAGCACTTAACGAATGCTTACTGTACACAAGGCCCCGTGGCAAGCCAATTATAAAGACTAGCTCTAAACTTCTGAACAACCTCATTATGGCTCCCACAGCCAAGGCTAAGGCTGGAAATACTGGAAACCAACCTTGCCTGAAAGCTTTGTGTGTATCAGGCGCTATGCAAGGAACTTTGCGTGCAGAATGTCATGGTCCACTGTCAATAAATCATCCCCACTTCACCACGGAGGAAAACGAGCCCAAGAAAGCCCAAACCCCTTGCTCTAGGTCATACCTCTGAGCAGCACTGGAGATGGATTCCCTCCAACCTGTGTCTGATTCTCTCTTCCCCTGATCCCATGGCCAACGGGAAGAGTGTTCTAGGAATTTGTGAACATACATTGTAACAAAGATCACACCATATATTGTAACAAAGACAACGAGCTTAATGATTACAGGGAAGAAATTGTTTCAACTTCCTTTATTCACTAACAGTCAGAAGATATCAGCCAAAGCAGGCCTTCTTTTCAAAAAATATTTCAAAGGTCCATGGCATCAGAGACAGACAAAGTCTTACTTCTAAGGGGCCTTGTGTCGTCCCCTTTCCCTCTACTTCAAGGTAGTGGGAGGGAGAAGGGGCTGAAGGACTGCAGGGATGGTGGACACTGCATTTCCTCTCTTGCCTTCTCTTTAGAGAAACAGAATCCTACAATTAGCTGCAACACAATAAAAGTCAGTAGTTGGAGCTGCTGTAAGGAGATGGAGAGAAGATAAAGCAGCAAGTCATTACCCATATCATCTATCTCCCGGACTCAGACAGAGGGGGCTCCCAGAGACCTAACCTAGCTCTGGTCCCCATCACTGATCATTCAGACTCTGATGGAGGAAGCAGAATTAGCAGGTGATCTTATCTCCCTGAGCAGATCCTGTGTCCATCTGCAGCCTCTGTTCGAACAGTGCAAGGATCACCATGCAATGCTGTCTCAATGCAGGCAAGAGACAACGCCGGAAGGGGAAGAGAAGGAGACATAAACTAGCTTTGTGAATTCTACCAGCGGACAGGAACTTGGGGGCTTGGGGATATCAGTGTATAGTCTTAAAATATAAAGCAATAGGCCAGGCGTCGTGGCTCATGCCTATAATCCCAGCACTTTGGGAGGCTGAGACAAGCAGATCATGAGGTAAGGAGATTGAGACCATCCTGGCCACCAGGGTGAAACCCAGTCTCTACTGAAATACAAAATATTAGCTGGGTGTGGTAGCGCGTGCCTGTAGTCCCAGCTACTTGGGAGGTTGAGGCAGGGGGATCGCTTGAACCAGGGAGGTGGAGGTTGCAGTGAGCTGAGATCGTGCCACTGCACTCCAGCCTGGAGACAGAGCAAGATTGTCTCAGAAATCAAAACAAAACAAAAAAGATATTTAAAAAATTGCAGGACATTCCCCAAAACATGTAGTTTTAAGAAAGTCATTATTTAAAGTAAGATGGGGGACAATGAACCTCCATAGGGGCCATCTTCCCTGTATTTCACCTTCCAAGATTTCCAGAATGTTTGTCATACCTTCTCCACCCGTGAGTTCAATCATGCCAAAACGTCACTTTCAAATTTTTTTTAAAGGCAGAAATGAGATGCTGTGGACATTCGAATCAAAATTGAGTTTCCAGGGAAATTACAATGGCTGTCTTCTTTCACTATGAGTCTTTTGATGGTCTTCAGTTGGTTGTTTCAGTGATACATGAGGATTTTAACATACAAGGGGGATTTATAATAACAAAGAATGGCTAATGTTTCTTAAGCAGCTGTATGCCAAACACTGGGCAAGCTGATTCATTCTGATTGGTTGACATATTCTTCATGACATTCTCAGGAAGATATAGTTTTCCTATGTTTGGTATATGACAAGACTCAGAGTGGGTAAGCCTCCTGTCCACAGATGCATAGCTAATACACCGTGGATGTCCATACTTTAAAGAGTAGCCAGAGAGCTCTATTAATACATTTTTCTGTAACTCAGGGATCCAATGTTCTAATATTTATTTTCCCAATATGATGTATCATATTGTTTATATTCATTTTTCTGAGAACTCTTACCCATCACTCATTCATCCTCTAGTTTTGGCAAATACTAGAGTATTTGACTACGCTAGAGTATAGGGTTACTACTCTGTGTCTGGTACTGTGCTGGTTACTGGAGAGCCAACTGTTAACTAGATGGATACATATCTGTCCTCAAAGGGCACACGGCAATGACAGAGATGGAGACAAACAATGACCAAGTATGCTGAGGACGATGATGAGAACCAGCGAGTTCTGAGGATGCATTCAGGCGGGGCCCCCAACTTCATCCCTCAACATCCAGGGAAGGCTTTCTGGAGGGAATAATATTTCTGCTCAGACCTGGAGCATAAATCGAGGTTACATCTGGGGAAAATGGGTGCCGAAGGACAACTTTCAAAGAGCAAAATAACCACAGGTCTGCCTCTCAGGCCAGCCCAGGATTCTCTAGTTGCACCTTGTGATCTCTCCCACTAGAAGTCTTTCAAACGCTCAAGCCCACCTTGAAGAACCTGTTAGACTAAGGTTGTACAATGGCTGGTGGGCCACATGCGGCCCAGGATAATTTTGAATATGGCCCAACACAAATTCGTAAACTTTCTTAAAACATTATGAGATTTTTGGGGGACTTTTTTTAAAGCTCATCAACAATTGTTAGTGCATTTTATGTGCAGCCTAAGACAATCCTCCTTCCAATGTGGCCCAGGGAAGCCAAAAGTTTGGACACCACTATGTTAGACTCAAGTGATCCCCAAAGTGCTGGGATTACAGGCATGAGCCACCATGCCTGGCCAAAAGTTTTCTAATTTTCCTTCCAAATCTAGTCACCTCCTGTGTCCTCTCCATCAACTCTGTTCCCAACTGGCTGACCTGTAAAGACAGCATCAGAAGTTTCCTTGGGTTCTAACCTTTGGTTGGTTTAGCCATTGAGAGGCACTAGGAGGAGTTCTGAGGGTGGAAAGGAACTGAGAGGCTAGGATACTCCCATCTGTCTGGCTCTCATCCTCCCAGGTCATCAGGACCTCTACTGAAGGTGACAGCTCCCATTAGCCTGTGACTCACCTGCCCTATCCAAGCCCTCCTACTCTTGCCTCATCAGGCCTTATTCCCTTGGTGGTTTCCTTTAAAGCTGCTTAGAGTTTTATAAATGGTCTTTGATATGGTTTGGCTGTGTCCCCACCCAAATTTCTTCTTGAATTTCCACGTGTTGTGGGAGGGACCAGGTGGGAGGTAATTGAATCATGGAGGCAGGTCTTTCCTGAGGTGTTCTCATGTTAGCAAATAAATCTCAAGAAATCTGATGATATCGTAAGGGAGAGTTTCCCTACACAAGTTCTTTCTTGCCTGCTGCCATGTGAAGTGTGCCTTTCACCTTCTGTCATGACTGTGTGGCCTCCCCAGCCACAAGGAACTGTAAGTCCAATAAACCTTTTTCTTTTGTAAATTACCAAGTATAGGGTGTATCTTTATCAGCAGCATGAAAACAGACAAATACACTCTTCTCAATCACCCAGTAAGTATGCCAGCTGTTTCTTATCAACACCACAGCTAGTATCAATCATTACAAAAAATTACAAAGCATGTTTATGCATTTTAGCTTCTGGAGAGAGCCTAGGCAGGAACTTACTATGGTCATTTCAGAGATGAGGAATTCATGGCTCTGAGTGGGTGGCTGGTCTAAAGCCACAAAGCAAGTAAGAGACACAGAGAGGACTTGAACCGAAGTCATCTGTTGCCAAGATGGCACTTCCCCCCGCCGCCCCACCTCCTTCAAAAATACATTTTGCAAGTCTTCAGTTTCATTTTAAAGTGACACCAATATTAAAATGTAATTCAATAAAAACATGATTTTATAACAGAAAGGGAAAGGCAGACTGCTGAATGTCTCCAGCATTATAAATCCAACTAAATTCAGAATCTGACAGCTCTTCCACTCCCAAATGCATAAGGGAAAAAGAAAAAAAAGTCCCTACTCCCCCAAATACCACTTCTGATCTACAGATCCTGTCTCTAACTAATCTCCTGTCCAACCCAAAACTTATTTGTTAATTGCTTTACTGTAGAAACTTCCCACCTTTTTGGGAAGGTGGGAAAGGGACACAGAGACTGAAAAAGTTACTGTAGTTGGCAGGTTGAAACAACATTCATTCATTCATTCATTTATTCATTTAGAGACAGAGTCTTCCTCTGTCGCCTCTGGAGTTCAGTGGCACGACCTTGGCTCACTGTAACCTTCACCTCCAGAGTTCAAGTGATTCTCCTGTCTCAGCCTCCCAAGTAGCTGGGATTACAGGTGCACATCACGTAACCTGAACCCCAAAATACTAAAAATTTTTGTATTTTTAGTAGAGAAAGGGTTTCACCATGTTGGCCAGGCCAGTCTCGAACTCCTGACCTCAAGTGATCCCCTTGCCTCAGCCTCCCAAAGTGCTGGGATTACAGTCACGAGCCAATGTGTCCGTCCAGTTTATTTTAATTTGATTCTAACTATCCAACTTCATACATGTAAGAGAAATTAAAAGAACTGGTAGCAAAATACAAAAAATAATTTTTGGTATGACATAATAAAGTATTAGACAGCAATGCAAATAGTCACATCCTTATCGTCCAATTGTTTCAACTAAACAGGGTGCATAATTCAACCAACAGAACCATTCTAACCTGAGGAAAAGGGCTGCACTCCCTTCCTTCTCATCCTAAGGAAAAACGAAAAGGAAATACTGATGCAACGATCCATCTTGGAGAACGGAAACCCTCCCTCCATCGCTCTCACTGTCGCTCAAGAAAGACTCCCAGGACTGAATGTAAGAGTCTGCATTCAGGCTGAAAAGGCAAATTGAGACCTTTTGTTTTCTGCTTCGTTTCCACATTGTGAGAACCTAGCAAGTTTCTCTACCAAAAACACGCCAACACTCACAAAATATAAACAACTCCAAAGAACCAAACCAAATTAAAAGGTAATCAGCATTCATAAAACAAGGACAACGAATGGAGAAGTGATTAAGACCATAGACAGGTTTGAAATTCTGATTCCATATTTGCAGAGTAGTATCAACTCTCAGAGCCTAACTTTTTTCATCCCTCAAATAAGCAAACACTACTTTATGGTGGTGTGAAGATTAAATGAGATAATGTGCTGTAAAATGTTTGGCACAACTCCTGGAGTATTATCCACACTCAATAAATAGTAAAAATTATTATGAGCACCATCTCTAGTAGGAGCTAGATGCAGATATCACCATATTAGATTTCATAGGTACAAAGAATTCCAGATATCAATGATAGGGACAGGAGGCAAGGAAATTCTGGGCTGAAGAGGGCAGGTCCGTGGTGAGGGCCCCCCATCCTCAAGCCTAGAACTGTGGCCCGAAGTGAGAACATACATCCCTGTTTTTCCACTCAAATGCTGCCTTTTCCACAACCACCCATGGCCCAGCCTGCCCCCCATCCTGTGCCCATAAAAACCCCAGGCTCCACTGGCAGAGTGAAGAGAAGAGGAGAAGCAGCTGGACATTGGAGACTACAGTTGGACAGAAGCGGTTGGACTTCAGAAGAACAGCGTGATGGCATCGCTCCAGGGGAAAATTACCTTCCCACTTTGTCCTGTTTTCAGCTCCTCTTCCCAGTGAAAGCCACTTTCATCAGCAATAAAATCTCCCGCATTTACCATCCTTCAAATTGGCTCATGAGACCTGGACACTGGACAAGAACTCCGGTGCGGTTGCAAAAGGCTGTCACATTGACCCTCCACTGAGCTGTTAACACTTAAGGTGCCCGTGGATGGCAAAGCTAAAAGAGCACTGACTGTAACACTTCTTTTAGGGCTTCGGGGGTCATGGGCACCCCCTGCCAGATGCTGCCCTGGGGCCAGTACAGAGTTCATTCCTCCCAGCGCCCAAAAGCGTTCACCCTGGCTCCTGCACCTGCTCGCCTACGTGCTCCCTCCCACAAAGGGTGGCGTGCAGGGGGTTCCAGCGAGTGGAGTTCACCTCTATTGGCATCCCAGCAGCCAGCTGGTTCCGGCATCTGCACTCCACTTCCTGCCTGCAAAGGGGTCAGGGAAATTTCCTGCTTCCTCAACACAGAAACCAGTAAGACTCTTCAAGAGATTTGTAAAACTTTGTGATTAGCATCACCTGTTATTTTTGCTTCAGTGCACACTACAGTGTCACAGACAGAACTATACGTAAGTACAGCTGGTTCCCTTTGTAATCCCAGGTATTTAACGGTATGCATTTGAAAACATTCTGAGGGCTGGGCACGGTGGCTCACGCCTATAATCCCAGTACTTTGGGAGGCCGAGGCAGGCGGATCACAAGGTCAGGAGATCAAGACCATCCTGGCTAACATGGTGAAACCCCATCTCTACTAAAAATACAAAAAAATTAGCCAGGTGTCGGTGACAGGAGCCTGTAATCCCAGCTACTCAGGAGGCTGACGCAGAAGAAACGCTTGAACCTGAGACGCAAAGGTTGCAGTGAGCAGAGATCTTGCCATTGCACTCCAGCCCAGGAGACAGTGCAAGATTCCATCTCAAAAAAAAAAAAAAAAAACACACATTCTGAGAAGAGGTCCAAAAAGAGCCCATAGGACCTGACAGAAAGAAAATCACCAACCAGAAAGTAGAACAAAACACACCCAAGAACCCCAGCCAAATAGTTCAGTAAGAGGGCTCACTTCTATGAGGTTATGTTAGAATGCATTTGATGGAGAGGCCACTGAACAGTACTGTTTTTAAATAAAATCTATATCATAGAAAGTTATTGGTCAGGTACAGTAGCTCACACCCATAATCTCGGCACTTTGGGAGGCTGAGGTGGGAGGATCCTTTGAGACCAGGAGACCAGCCTGGGCTATATAGCGAGACCCTGTATGTACAAAAAATGAACAAACTTACCTGGGCATGGCAGTGTGCACCTGTCGCCCCTGTTACTCAGGAGGCTGAGGTGGGAGGATCACTTGAGCTGGAGAGGTCAACGCTACAGTAAGCCAAGGTCCTGCCACTGCACTCCAGCCTGGCCAACACAGCCAGAATCTCCCTCAAAAACAAAGAAAGGAAAGGAAAGGAAAGGAAAAAGGAAAAAGGAAGGGGAAAGCGGAAAAGGGGAAGGGGAAAGAGGAAAAGAAAGGGGAAAGGCGGAGAGGAGAGGAGAGGAGAGGAGGAGGAAAAAAAGGAAGTTCTTTTCTGAGTAACTGACTCTCCATCTGTGATGTGAGGAAGCTGGGAATCCAAGATCGCTGAGACTACACACAGGTTGCCTGATTTCTGCCACTGCTTAATGCTGAACATGAAGAACCAGCCACTGAAAAACAAATAGGCCTTTTCATTTTCCTCAAACCCCTACCTAAAGTTCATTTTCACTGGTCAAATTTAAAAATCAATTAATAAATTACAACTGCCAAAGAATGTTAAAAAGCCCAGAGGCACCTAAGAAGTGCTTAGAAGAAACAACAAAGCATTAAGCCAGAGATAAATGGGTTTACTGTGTGTTTACTGTAATGTTGACTTACTATCCCAAAGCAAAAACATTCTCTCACCTCCACTTACTACTACTTTGTATAATAACAGCAGCATTAATTTTAAAGTCATCATGAATCAATCATGAAATCTGACTCATGTTTTTACTGGCAACAAAACACCCTAATTAGCACCTTGAATAAGAGCCACTTTCTGGATGGGCTTTGGTGAGAGCAATCTTTCTGCTGTTAATTCTTTGCTAATTACTCATAGTACAGGAGGTTGGACCATCACTAGACTGTGTTAGAATACCCACGCCTCCCACGTACCAGTCCTGCAACATAGCCACCTTGAATCTTTGCACAATGGCACAGAGCTTCCCAACCTGGGCACTACTGATATTTTGTGGTGGGGGTGCTCCTTTGTGCTGCAGGATCCTTAGCACCATCCCTGGCCTTCACCCACTAGATGCCAGAAGCATCTTTTCTCCTCAATCCCCTACCCTCTTGAACTGACAACCCCAGATGTCTCCAGACATTGACATGCATTCCCTGGCAGGCAAAATCACTCCTGATGAAGAACCACTGGACTAAAGAACAGCCTGTTCATGAGGCTACCATAAAGATTAAATGTAGTAGCATATTTTTAAACAGGGTTAGTCAGCTGTAAGATGCATAGTAGGACTGAAACATACAGAGTTAAACATAAACTCATTAAGAGATACAAGTCTGGCCGGGTGCAATGGCTCATGCCTGTAATCTCAGCACTTTGGGAGACTCAGGAAGTCTCATCACTTGAGGTCAGGAGTTCAAAACCAGCCTGGCCGACATGGCAAAACTCCATCTCTACAAAAAATACAAAAATTAGCCGGACTTGGTGGTGGATGCCTGTAGTGCCAGTTACTCAGGAGGCCAAGGCAGGAAAAATCTCTTGATTCCAGGAGGCAGAGGTGGCAATGAGCTGAGATCATACCACTGCACTCTAGCCTAGGCAACAGAGTGAGACTCTGTCTCAAAAAAAAAAAAAAAAAAGTGAGATACAAGTCAAATGGAAAAGAGGCTTCTGCTACCAGCTTAGAATAATTGATTCAAAGATGTCCTTAGGTCGTGTGGGTTGTTCATCTGTCCACTCCTACATCGTTTTTTTTTTGTTGTTGTTGTCATTTGTTTATTTGTTTTCCCCCGCTCTTTTTGCCCAGGCTTCCTGTATAGCTGGAATTATAGGTGTGCATCACCACATGGTACCCAGCTAATTTTGTATTTTTAGTAGAGATGGAGTTTCCCCATGTTGGTCAGGCTGGTCTTGAACTCCTGACTTCAGGTGATCCACCTGCCTTGGCCTCCCAAACTGCTGGGATTACAGGCATGAGACACTGTACGCACCCCTGCTGGCACTCTGGGCTGGGCCAGGCCAGGCTAGCTTCTCCCTCCCAGATCCCACCTCAAGATCACTGCCACCCTCAACCCAGGTTTCCTAAGCAGGAGAGACACATGACCCCTGTTGTCCTCAACTCCCAGTAGGGGCCTGGGCATGGACATGGGGATGGTCGCAGGTCAGGAAAGGCTGCAGTCTTGACATGTCCTAGGATGGCAAGACCACGGGGTTTGAGGCTGGTGACAACGAGACAAGCCTCTTGCCCAACCTGCTCGAGGACAAGAATGTGTCCTAGAGCAGAGGATCCAATCTTCTGGGGGACACCTGTTTGCCCAAGGTTCAGGTGTTGGGCCCAAAGAAAAGGGAGATTAACTTCCCTGCCCCTGGCTAGAACCACATATTTTCATTTTGCAATGGATTTTGTATATTACATAGCCAGCCTCACCTGGGCCTTTTTCTATTTCAACATGTACCTTTGCGGAATCACTTGCATTAGGCCCCCACATGGAGGAGTCCATCTTTGTGACAGCCAGGGGAAGGGAGGCTCAGCCCCACGACATTTCCTCTTGGAAGAAAAGGTTGCAAGGATCCAGGACCAGCAGCGGCTCCAAGTCCATCAGCTCAGCAACAAGACATGAAGCAATTAGGAGTGGCCCTCCAGCGCCCTGCACTGACTTCCCGCTGCTTCTGCCCCCCACTCCCTGGCTCCACTATCGCTAAAACTGAACCCCTTCCTCGGGATCTCTGATCTCACTTTCTTCCGCTTCAATGGAAACCTGGAAGAATCTGTTCGCTGACGACCAGGGCTGGTGTGTGAGCACGCACACCAAAATACTGTTGGGAAACTCTTTCATCAAAATTATAAAAGCCAGAGCTGCTTCCTGGGTGTCAGAAGCAGATAGGATGATACATGTGCTCTACAACCATAAAATATAATGTTCCAATCAAATAATAAATCATGCCTATATGATTTTTATATCTCCAGTTAGAAGAAAAAGAATTATACTTTCTTCTCAGACCGCCCTCCCCCCACCATTTTTTTTTTTTTTTTTTTTTTTTTTTAACGCAGTATGCATCTTTCTGAAACTTCTAGTGATTCTCAAGTCAGGACAACCTGGGTCAGAGTCAGTACAAATGGGACAAACCTGGGGAAGAAGACTGGGGAAGATGTGGCCCTAGGAGCTTCCGGTAGGTTCTGGGTCACTGAATGCTCACTCCAGCCCACCATTGTCCTTGGGTGGGAGAGGTAAAGAATGTTAGAAAAGAGAGAAGATATTGCTGGCATCTTCTATGTAATTGTCCCCTACAAAATGCAGTGGATGCTATCAGGCATTTTGTGACTTAATCCTCACGGAAAAGTAAGAACCAAAAGAACTATTTTTTGCAAACAAGTATTGCCCATTTGATTTCATAAGAAAATTTGGGCCAGGCGCCGTGGCTCATGCCTGTAATCCCAGCACTTTAGGAGGCCGAGAAAGGTGGATCACAAGGTCAGGAGATCAAGACCATCCTGGCTAACATGGTGAAACCCCTTCTCTACTAAAAATACAAAAATTAGCCGAGCCTGGTGGCACGTGCCTGTAATCCCAGCTACTCGGGAGGCTGAGGCAGGAGAATGGCATGAACCCGGGGGGCGGAGCTTGCAGTGAGGCAAGATCACGCCACTGCACTCCAGCCTGGGCGACAGAGCGAGACTCCATCTCAAAAAAAAAAGAAAATAAGAAAATTTGGCTGGGCACAGTGGCTCATGCCTATAATCTCAGCACTTGGAGAGACCAAGGCAGAAGGACTGCTTGAAGCTAGGAATTTGAGGCCAATTTGGGCAACACAGTGAGACCTTATGTCTGCAAAAATTTAAACAAGTAGCCAGGTATGGTGGCGTGAGCCTGTAATTCCAGCTACTCAGGAGGCTGAGGCAGGAAGATTACTTGAGCCCAGGAGTTGGAAGGTGCAGTGAGCCCTGATCATGTCACCTCACTCCAGCCTGGGTGCCAGACCTAGGCCCTGACTCAGAAAAAAAAACAAAAAAGAGAGAGAGAGAGAAAGAGAGAAAGAGAGAAAGAAAGAAAGGGAAAATGAATGCATATTTTTTAAAAAACTATAAAAAATCAAAATAGTTCATACTTTGACCTCCCTTACTATATATTAAGTATCATTTATCACAATGCTAATACTCTGTTACTTAAAAAGATAAATATAGGCTGGGCATGGTGGCTCACACCCGTAATCCAAGCACTTTGAGAGGCTGAGGTGGGTGGACCATGAGGTCAGAAGTTTGAGACCAGTTTGGCCAACATGGTGAAACCCCTTCTCTACTAAAAATACAAAAATTAGCCGAGCCTGGTGGCACGTGCCTGTAATCCCAGCTACTCGGGAGGCTGAGGCAAAAGAACCACTTGGACTCGGGAGGTGGAGGCTGCAGTGAACAGAGATCACGCCACTGCACTCTAGCCTGGGCAACAGAGCAAAACTCATCGTAAATAAATAAATAAATGAAATCTCTAGTCAACTAAATTTTACCAATTAAGTTGCACTTTAATGGAGAGAGAGTCAGAAGAAAGTGGCTTACAGCAGCAACAACAACGAAAATAAACAAAAAAAGAGTACTGCTCATCATGGCTGTGTCTGCTTCCAGTATTAGTCGTACCATGACAACTGCCTTTAGAAACCAACAGCAGCAGTACCTCTGCAATAAAAATGTTAACTTTATAAAGAGAAAAAAAAGCAGGAAGAAGGGAATCAGCCCCGAACACATCAGAGAATTACAAAGCGATGTTTGCCGGCTAAAACACACTTCATGTTATTTGATGTTGACTTGATAACCACTCAAATTGGAATTGCCACAATTTAATGAAAGCTCCCATGTGATCCGCAAGAAACGGAGACCTAAGTGAATTGTGTGTTTGTACAGCAGTGCATGTTAATAAAATACTGAGGGAGAGAAGAACAAGGAAAAACAGAAATCACTGGTATTTCTTAAAATGGGGCTGTGTTCTTACCTCTAATTTCTTGACCCTAAAACTCTAGCGCCTGGCTGCACCATGGGCCTCCCCTGAGAGCCTGAGCCTCCTGCAGGGAGCGTGTGAGCTGTCCCAGAAGCCCCCAGGGTCATGTTCTCATAAATCAGACGTTGTGCTGGACATCATGAATGCGGGAAAACGGAGCATCTTTCAACGGGGAAGCGTGACTGTGATGTGCTGAAACCATTTCCATTTACAGAAGTACACATTGTACCACATTAAGAAAAGCGAAGTTTTTTCACCCAAGGTGAAGTAAAATAAATATGGAAGAATAACTCTTCCCCCACCTCCATCAGACTGTCCACTGGCAATGAAAATACCATCACCCAGATGGAGAGTACAAGTATTTAAAATTCACAAGGAATCAGACTAGAATTGCTACTAAGCCCGTGACCTTCAGCTCCCCAAACATTTATGATTTGGTAATTACCGGATGGCATTGTTACTGATAGCTGTACTACTTCCTCTCTTACAGAGCCATGTGAATACAAGAGGGGAAGCCGGGCTCTCAGCATTTGCTGGCTACAGCAGGGGATCCAGTTCACAGCTGTCTACCTTATCTTGAATTTGTATATACTGGCACATATTAAGCACTACGAAAAATTAATATTTTAGGTCCTTTGCTTTAGATACGTGTCTTTAAATGAAGTTGGTCATTATTACCACTACTGCCACCACTTTTGATAAACGTAGGAAGGTAAGCCACTGCTCAAAGAAGGATGTAAAGCATAATTTCTTCTCGTACCAGTGTTAGATTTATTAATTTTTATTTACTTATTTTTTTTGGGGGGGACAGAGTTTCACCCAGATTGGAGTGCAGAGTGCAGCGGCATGATCTGGGCTCACTGCAACCTCCACCTCCCAGGTTCAAACAATTCTCCTGCCTCAGCCTCCCAAGTAGTTGGGATTACAGGAGCACGCCACCGTGCCTGGCTTATTTTTGTATTTTTAGTGGAGACGGGGTTTTACCATGTTGGCCAGGCTGGTCTTGAACTCCTGACCTCGAGTGATCCACCTGCCTTGGCCTCCCAAAGTGCTGTGATTACAGGCGTGAGCCACCACGCCTGGCCCATTGTTAGATTTTTAACCCTAGCAGATATTCGACTTGACTTTATTATCCCAAGTCTCATCAGAGCTCCTCCATTGTAACCTTGCCCCGACTTTTTACCAAAGCTAGCAAGAGCATCTCATCTGCTCAATTACTTATTAGTGTTGCTATAGAATACCATTTCCTCTTGCGGCTGATAAAATATTAATCAAAAACAGGAACTGAGCGATTTCCCAGTGTAGATGTCTTCTAATGGTAATACAGGAAGTCAAAGAGAAATCTGGAGGTCATATAACAGCTTCTGAAGAAGGCAGAGAAGAGTGACATCTGAGACAGAGGAAGAGACTGCAGGCAGAGCCCGAGAGCAGGATGAGTGATTACTGTGCAAACAGAGGAGAGCTTCCAGAACCGTGCACGCAAGTGCCTTGTGGGAAAAGGCTCGGCCTCAGAAACACTCAAAGAATTAGGTTTTTGTTGTTCTTTAATGTACAGCAAGCCTTCAATTAAGCAAAATGGTGTCTTGATTTCACTAGTTGTTGTTTTTTTTTAATCCTAACCCTTATTTTTCAACTCCTTCTAGGTTTCATGAGTCTACACCCTGTCTTAGTAAAGAGAGTACACCAAAGATGAGTAAATCTCAAATCAGCTTGTGAAGTGTTTTTTTTTTTTAAAAAAGCGTTCTATCACTTCCCTTCTCCTCCATACTCCTGTGTACATGAAAAGAACACAGGCTGTGGGTGTGGACACACGTGGGTTTGCAACAGCCCTCCCACTTACTACAAAGTGACTCATGGCAAAATACTTAATCTCTCTGAATTTCAGTTTCCTGAAAACTTGCAAAATGGGCCTGCTGTGAGCTTCAAATACTCACTGTCCCCATCTCCAGTACCCAAACTATATACATACCAGTAAAAATCCAGAGAAATATCCTCCTTCTCCTATGAGTCACCCCAGTCCCACACACGAGCCATTTTTCATAGGCTTAGGGTCAACTGTATTTTCACATGGGCTTCTTTTGCAAAAAAAAAAAAAAAAAAAAAAAAAA
>NW_012103920.1:4926605-4940969 GCF_000951045.1 Mandrillus leucophaeus
TACAGCAGTGCATGTTAATAAAATACTGAGGGAGAGAAGAACAAGGAAAAACAGAAATCACTGGTATTTCTTAAAATGGGGCTGTGTTCTTACCTCTAATTTCTTGACCCTAAAACTCTAGCGCCTGGCTGCACCATGGGCCTCCCCTGAGAGCCTGAGCCTCCTGCAGGGAGCGTGTGAGCTGTCCCAGAAGCCCCCAGGGTCATGTTCTCATAAATCAGACGTTGTGCTGGACATCATGAATGCGGGAAAACGGAGCATCTTTCAACGGGGAAGCGTGACTGTGATGTGCTGAAACCATTTCCATTTACAGAAGTACACATTGTACCACATTAAGAAAAGCGAAGTTTTTTCACCCAAGGTGAAGTAAAATAAATATGGAAGAATAACTCTTCCCCCACCTCCATCAGACTGTCCACTGGCAATGAAAATACCATCACCCAGATGGAGAGTACAAGTATTTAAAATTCACAAGGAATCAGACTAGAATTGCTACTAAGCCCGTGACCTTCAGCTCCCCAAACATTTATGATTTGGTAATTACCGGATGGCATTGTTACTGATAGCTGTACTACTTCCTCTCTTACAGAGCCATGTGAATACAAGAGGGGAAGCCGGGCTCTCAGCATTTGCTGGCTACAGCAGGGGATCCAGTTCACAGCTGTCTACCTTATCTTGAATTTGTATATACTGGCACATATTAAGCACTACGAAAAATTAATATTTTAGGTCCTTTGCTTTAGATACGTGTCTTTAAATGAAGTTGGTCATTATTACCACTACTGCCACCACTTTTGATAAACGTAGGAAGGTAAGCCACTGCTCAAAGAAGGATGTAAAGCATAATTTCTTCTCGTACCAGTGTTAGATTTATTAATTTTTATTTACTTATTTTTTTTGGGGGGGACAGAGTTTCACCCAGATTGGAGTGCAGAGTGCAGCGGCATGATCTGGGCTCACTGCAACCTCCACCTCCCAGGTTCAAACAATTCTCCTGCCTCAGCCTCCCAAGTAGTTGGGATTACAGGAGCACGCCACCGTGCCTGGCTTATTTTTGTATTTTTAGTGGAGACGGGGTTTTACCATGTTGGCCAGGCTGGTCTTGAACTCCTGACCTCGAGTGATCCACCTGCCTTGGCCTCCCAAAGTGCTGTGATTACAGGCGTGAGCCACCACGCCTGGCCCATTGTTAGATTTTTAACCCTAGCAGATATTCGACTTGACTTTATTATCCCAAGTCTCATCAGAGCTCCTCCATTGTAACCTTGCCCCGACTTTTTACCAAAGCTAGCAAGAGCATCTCATCTGCTCAATTACTTATTAGTGTTGCTATAGAATACCATTTCCTCTTGCGGCTGATAAAATATTAATCAAAAACAGGAACTGAGCGATTTCCCAGTGTAGATGTCTTCTAATGGTAATACAGGAAGTCAAAGAGAAATCTGGAGGTCATATAACAGCTTCTGAAGAAGGCAGAGAAGAGTGACATCTGAGACAGAGGAAGAGACTGCAGGCAGAGCCCGAGAGCAGGATGAGTGATTACTGTGCAAACAGAGGAGAGCTTCCAGAACCGTGCACGCAAGTGCCTTGTGGGAAAAGGCTCGGCCTCAGAAACACTCAAAGAATTAGGTTTTTGTTGTTCTTTAATGTACAGCAAGCCTTCAATTAAGCAAAATGGTGTCTTGATTTCACTAGTTGTTGTTTTTTTTTAATCCTAACCCTTATTTTTCAACTCCTTCTAGGTTTCATGAGTCTACACCCTGTCTTAGTAAAGAGAGTACACCAAAGATGAGTAAATCTCAAATCAGCTTGTGAAGTGTTTTTTTTTTTTAAAAAAGCGTTCTATCACTTCCCTTCTCCTCCATACTCCTGTGTACATGAAAAGAACACAGGCTGTGGGTGTGGACACACGTGGGTTTGCAACAGCCCTCCCACTTACTACAAAGTGACTCATGGCAAAATACTTAATCTCTCTGAATTTCAGTTTCCTGAAAACTTGCAAAATGGGCCTGCTGTGAGCTTCAAATACTCACTGTCCCCATCTCCAGTACCCAAACTATATACATACCAGTAAAAATCCAGAGAAATATCCTCCTTCTCCTATGAGTCACCCCAGTCCCACACACGAGCCATTTTTCATAGGCTTAGGGTCAACTGTATTTTCACATGGGCTTCTTTTGCAAAAAAAAAAAAAAAAAAAAAAAAATTACTTGCTAAAGTGTTGACCAAATACTACCTAGTATTTTGAGAGATACTCTTTTGGAACTAGTAAAACAAACAGACACTTGGAAAGGTAGCCATCTTTACAATACCTATGAAGTAGATTGGGAACCAATATGATGCCCCGTTTCTTTGGTTAATACTTATTCAGAATTTATATATATTAGCGTATTTAATTCATCGACTTGCATGACAGCCCCGTAATAGACGTAGAACTTTATTTAAAGAAGAAGGAAACCTAAACACATAATTAGCCCAGCTTCACATAGCTGGTAGGTACTGACGTTGGAATATCAACTTGAGCCTTGTCTTTGAGCTCCCTCTGCCTTCCTCACCCGTGTTTCTGATATTCTGCTGGAATATCCCCATCACCACCCACCCACACACCCCCCATTAAAAAATAATATCAAGGCCAGGCTTGGTGGCTCATACCTTATTTCTAGCACTTTGGGAGGCTGAGGTGGGAAAATCGCTTGAGGCCAGGAGTTAGAGACCAGCCTGGGCAACACAGCAAGACCCCGTCTCTAATTACTTTAAATAAATAACTACAAATAATATCAAAGAGCCGAGAAGATAAAATGACTTTTGAGGCTGCTCCAAGAGCCAGCGGAATGAAGAATTAAGTTATAAAAGAGAGCTGTCATGTTTTAAAGCAAGGAATTCTTTTCTTCACTGTGCAGTTAAACAGAATCAACTCAATTCTACAAGGCTCAGGGAGTGTGTTTCCAGAAGGGGCCTGGAGGCAATCTCCTTGACCCTGCAAATTCAGCCCTTCACCCATAACCGCTCGCCCTGGTGACTACCACCCTTGGCCCCAGCACGCCAGTCTATTTTGAGCTCTTTTGTCTTCTTTTGCTTATTAACAACGTGGCAAAACATAAATTCATCTCTTGCCTATCAGATACTACACCAAGGCTCCCCCGAGCGCAGAAAAACTGGACCTCTGGAGGCCATGAACAGAAAGGCACTCCTCATCACAGATGTTCTAATATCTGGCCCTGGGATTTGCGGAGGGTGAATCATGGGCTGTGGTTCAGGGGTGGCCAATGCAGGGATTCGTGATTCTTTCCCCACATACTCCAGACTTCATAACAAACATTATTAATCAGCCAGGGCCCTCCTGCCCTGCCCCCACCCCACCTCACTCCGAGTCTAGAGTGAGTCCCAGCACCTTTCCCACCAGACAATCCTGACAGCCACTGCCAATCTGTGCTGGACATCCAAGAGGACATTTATTCAAGCTGTGTTTCTTCTACAAAACCACTAGTAAAAGCAGGCTAGCTACTCTCTAATACATGTGTGCAAAATATGCGTGCAAAAGTGGCGGGTTTCCACCTGCCTTTCCAGCCTCAAAAACGAAATCAGAAGTCTTCGAGACATTAAAATCAATTACTACTGTGATGGGCTGGTCAAATTACTCCTTTTAATGTGTGTACCCTTAATTACCATCCACTTTTACATCTAAAAAATTCACTCTGAGTTGAGTGTTTCTATCAAGACTTTGGCTCTCTTCACCGTAATCCATTAGAATGATAAAAATCCATTTTCAAAATTTAGAGTCTGGCCTCGCAATCCCATGCCTGGGAACTCATCCCACAGGAATAAAAGCTTCAGTCTGGACATGCGAACAAGGATGCTTATTGCATCACTATCTGTGGCCGGGATGGGAGTGGAGGGAGAATCCTTTCGAAACTAAGCGAATGCCCCTCAATAAGTTCCATCTGGGAAATGACTGCATGGTCACGTATGTCCTCAGCATGGAAAACCATGCTACAATACAGAAGAGTGTGCACAGAATGATTCCAGGTTTTATTAGGTAAAACTACTGAAAAGAAAAAAAAAAATCTCAAAAACCTTTAGTCCATTCACGCTGTGATCACAAAAAACTATACAACTCATAAGCTGGCTTATGAGTAACAGAAATTTATTTCTTGCAGTTCTGGGGGCTGGAAGTTCAAGATAAAGGTGCCGGTAGATGTGGCGATGGGTAAGGGTCCACTCTGGCTCATACAGGGCACCTGCTTGCGGGCTCCTTACATGGTAAAAGGGATGACGGTCTCTCCTGGGTCTGTTTCATAAAAACACTAAACCCATTCATGAGGATTAGCGCCCTCCGCCCCCAGGACCTAATTATGTCCCAAAGGCCCTACTTTCTAGTGTCACCTTGAGGGTTAGGATTTTAACCCGTGAATTTTGGGGGGGTGCAAACTTTCTGACCACAGCACACCCTAAATATGCATATGTATATGCCTATATATCCATATGTAATATATATGTATTATACAGATGTATAATATAAATGAAGAAAAAAATTAGAAGGAAACATAATTAGATTGTTAATATGTTTTACCTCCCATGGAAAAGTTTGATGTGGGAAGAGGGTAGAAGAAGAAACTAAGCCAAAATGTGATCGAAATGATGGCCCTGAAGATGAGTATTACCAGAGCAACACACTTACTGACTTTAAGAAAGCGATCAGAGCAAGCTGCGTGGCCCTCACTGGGTCCTAGGCACTCCTCAAGTTCTTTAACACACAAAATCCTTTTAATCCTCACAACTGGGTAAGGCAGGTAATATCAAGAGCCTCATTTTAGAGATGAGATCCCTGAGGCCAGGGGCCATAGGTCAACTGCACAAGAGCCACATAGCTAATAAACAGAGCCAACTGGGCCCACTTCAAAGACTATACATCCATCTATAGCTATCTCATGTATAAGATTAAATTAGAAAAACAGCTAAACAAAAACTAGACCTATCAACTTGCCAGTAAGTGAGACATTGGCTCAGAAAACAGTGAACAAGCAAGTTTTTTTCTGTAAGCTGCCTTTTCCTATATTTCAGAAGACCACAGCTGTGAACCACAGCACCTGTGAGTACCGAAGAACACATGTGGATGTCGCTGGTTAAGGGCTGAACGGTCACTTTATGCACAGTGAAATCACAAGCAATACATTTCTCTACCACCCAGCTAAAGGAAATCCCTGTCTTGAAGCCAGACACCTCCTAGGAAGCACACCCTGTTCTGGTGCCATTGGGACCTTCTCTGTGTGGCTGCCCACTGGTTCCCCAGGGCCGTGCCTGGTGCCTGGTGCACAATCGACATTCACTAAATAGTTCCTAAATAAATGAAACCTAGGTGCCCAGTAAATATGTGTTGCTAAGGCTAAAATTACAAGTTTCCATTGTGTAGAAATGGAAAAATTACTCCCAAGGGAGCTGTATGTTATATAAAGATAACACTTATGGGCCAGGCATGGTAGCTGACGTCTGTAATCCCAGCACTTTGGGAGGAAGCAGCGGGCAGATCACTTGAGGTCAGGAGTTCAAGACCAACCTGGCCAACAGGGTAAAACCCTGTCTCTACTACAAAATACAAAAATTAGCCAGGGGCCTATAGTCCCAGCTACTCAGGAGGCTGAGGTAGGAGAATCACTTGATCCCAGGAGGCAGAGGTTGCGGTGAGCCGAGATCGTGCCACTGCACTCCAGCCTGGGTGACAGAGCAAGACTCCATCTCAAAAAACAAACAACAAATAACAATAATAATAACAACAAAAACAGCAACAACTACCACATATTAAGCCCCAACTTAAAAAGCACAGTGCTAGACTCTGTAGGTACCTATTTCGTGTGACTCTTATGAAAATATTGCAGAGCACATACTGTTGTTCTGATGCAACAGATGGGGAAACTGAAGCTCCAAGCATCTAATTACCAAGCTCCAAGGCATAGAACGCGGGGGCTGGAATACAAACCAAGGACTGTTCCTTCTCTTTTCAGTCCATCTCTGTGGTCCGCACATATCTGCTGCTCGCTAGTAAAGAAAAGACTAAAGGATGAGGTGTCCTGGTTCTTCATTTAAAGTTACACATTCAGAGTAAGGGAAAAAAAAAAAAAAAGGTTGTATAACATCATTCCCTTTTTTTTTTCACTTCTTGTTATATAATACAACATTCTTAATCCAGATGGAAATAAACCTCAAAGCCAAGGTAAACAGTTCCATAACGTGACTTGTGTTTAGTTTTTTAAGACCTGTCCCAACATGGAGTCGATGCATAGCCCTTTCCATCCTCACCACCTTGCGCTTCCACCGGACATGGATTGCGGGGAGCGCTGAGGACTTTTGACAGATATGTTGACGCAGAGGGATATTGCAGTTTCCACCCTCTCTGGACCACAGCATGACAGTTACAGAATCCAAATCCATTTGTATCCCCTGTTGAATCCCACATAATTCAGTAGACATTCATTACGATGCCATAATGATATCACACAGCCATAAATACATATGCGAAGAGTCGAACAAGACATTCATATTTAAACATAGCTGGAAATAATTTCAGTTCTCGCGATTTTCAGTTGCTCCTTCTAATATTTTTCTGTGGATGCTTCAAATGTCAAAATATAGGAGGGAACCAAGAATAAAGGGGTGGGTGGGTATGTGTCACAGTTTCCAGTTTAGCAAGAAAAGGCATTTGAGTACCAAGTTACATCTGATAAATATTTTGTTTCAGGAAAAGGTAACTTAATAATAGATGATAAGCTCCTTGATATGTCAATTGCAGAAAAATCATTCACACTCCTATGAAATGCACTCTAAGATTTTAATATTCTGAGATACCTGCTTCATATATGAAGGACGGCTGCCCCAATTTCATAAATAAAAAACACATGGAAGACTTTTTCATACAACTTTAAAAACTACATAAAGCAAACAAATAATGCAGTTAAAATTAAAACCACTTTAATAAAATTTGCTTTTTTCAAGGAGGAGGAAAAATGATTTCTCGGGAATCAGACCCATGTCTCCAAAAAAGTACAGACAGCAAACTGAGGTAACACCATTAACAATAATGTTAATCTTGATCTTTTTCTTACGGTTCTCAACTGCAGACAGAATAATGCAGTTTTGCTTCAGCCTCCATGATGTGTCCATTAACACCTCTCTTCTCTTAGTAGTTTTCAGGTAACTTGTCACGGATTTTTAAATTATTTAAATGGAAGGAGCATTAGGAAACCCTCATGTTTAAATTATGCTAAATAAGGATCATTTCGGCTGGACTTTTGCCTGTCCAAAAGTATATACTCTGCAGGCATGTGTGAAGGGTGCAGAGGAATAGGACGAGATAATATACGTGCAAAATGGAGAACGAGGGCTGGGGAACAAAATTGTAGGAACAGGCCAAGTGTGCATGATATTTTAAAGATTCCAACATCATAGAGGAAATCTGAGTTCAGACATTTGAAGAGATGATGTCAATTTTCTAAAATGTTTCCAAATGTCTGGAAAGCTCTGGGCATGGGAGTTCAATGTGAATAGAAATCTAACTACAATAAATAACAGAATATCTGTACTATGGAATATTCTGCAACTATCAGAAGAAGTGAGTTTGCTCTTTATCTGTTGACCTGGAGGTATGTTTGTGACCGTCCAGGGAAAACCAAGCAAAGAGCAGCAAGCATAACAGGACAGTGTTCTTGTAAAAGCCAACAGCAAACCCTCCCTGCATTTGGCATAGATGTCTGTTTACGGATGGAAGAGCTCAGAGAAGAGTGTGAAGGGCTCCCAGGGCGTTGTCAGCTGTGCTCTTGGGCAGCAGGTACTGCTGGCCTGGGCACTGAGGAAAGAAACGGCCATGCTAAGAACTATGTTTCTTGCTATTCATTTGCATGGTTTCAAAGATCGGGATGAGCAGCATGCTGCTCTCTCAATCTGTGAGAAAACTTTAAAGAGAGGGGGCAGGGAAGGGGAGAGAAGAGAAAAGGGGGACAAGGCGGGAGGGAAGGAGAGAGATCCATTGATTGATTGACTGAGAGACAAATGAAACCGAACAACACATAACAAAATGTCTTGGCCAAAGATGTTCACCTTCAGGTGTCTTTCTACCTTGCCAGACTGCCAAGATTGGAGAATGTTATTCCTTTCTTTTAACTGAAGGTGCTGACTTATTGGAAGAAGACCCTTCACCCTCCGCTAAGCTACCTTTGCAGACGCAACTGTTGGAAAAGTGCTGAACATGCAGACCCAGAGCAAGGCGCAGTCTGGCAGGTGGAAAGGCAGGTGTGGAAGGGAGTGCCTGCAAGGAGAGGCCAGCAAGAAAGCTGACAGAAGCTTTCCGTCTCACCTAGGCACTGGCCTGGCTCTGCACACAGATAGCTATCTGATGCCTGCACGGTTCCACCAGACGTTTCTAAAAACGTTCGTACACGACATGCTAGTCACCTGTCTCTTCCTGCGCACTTCCAGGGAAATGACCACCACACCAAGCAAACCATTAGAAATAAATAAAAAGAGCCGGCATCTCATCTTAGCGTGCCTCTCAAACACAGATAGGCCATTTAATTCCTTAAGTGTTACTTAGGTCCCTGCGATGAGCCTAGCTGTACGCAGACTATGACATTATATCTTCAATTCCCTCCACACACGAGATCTATTTTTTTCTCATTATAAAAGTAACAAATTCATTTCAGAAAATGGTTAACTATGCGATACTATTTTTTGTTTGTTTGTTTTGATTCATTTCTTGTTTTTGAGACAGGGTCTTGCTCTGTCGCCCAGGTTGGAGTGCAGTGACACAATCTCGGTTCGCTGTAACCTCCACCTCCCAGGTTCAAGCGATTCTCCTGCATCAGCCTCCTGAGTAGCTGGAATTACAGGCATACATCACCATGTTCAGTTAACTTTTTTTGTATTTTTAGTAGAGCTGGGGTTTCACCACATTGACCAGGCTGGTCTTGATCTCCTGACCTCAGGTGATCCACCCGCTTCGGCCTCCCCAAGTGCTGGGATTATAGCCATGAGCCGCAAAACTGCCTGTAATTCTCAAAACACAGACCATGGCCCTCGCTACCTGACACATGAAACTTCACTTTATGATGCTGTATTCCCAGTACTCAAATACTGAGTGGCACATAATAGATAATTCATCGGTCTTTTCTGAGAGACGGGAGGCAGACAAATTATAGTAACATTATTTATGTATATCTATTTTCTATGCCTGTGCTTTTATATAGCCAGAAAATCACCCTGTACGTACTGTTTTTAAACTGCTTATTCCACTTAATAATAAATTGCAAGCCTTTTGCCAACACTAAATGCATTTTTAAAATGCATCAAGAAACTCTTGCTATCTTGTCCTGGGACAGGTAAGGAATCTGGTACACTTATCTGTCAAGGAGGCTGTTATAGGCACCAAGAGCTCAGAGGTAGGCAATGATGCCCTATCTAAGTGTACAGGGCTGCAGATCAGGACCACTTCCTCTTTGCTGACTTTTTAGCTCACTGCACTGCTTTTACCTGCACACATGGAAAATGTATCTATCCTTTGTCAAGCAAATTAATAGTGAAAACATGCCAAGGAGAAAAATTTCATAGGCCTAATAGTGAACTCACAAGCTGTTTTCAAGCAGTTGTACATGCACACACTCAACTGCAGCTGTTGCACATAATTAATGTGCTAATTATACATAATTATCTAATTACTAAAGGAGGGAGTCAAAGCAAGTGTGGGAGGAAAGATATTAAAATCTGCTCTTTTCAGAATGTTCTATAATATAGACTAGGTAGCTGTATCTGAAAGTCACTCTCTAACTTTTTTCTGATGTCCAAAGGCTCTACAGAGAGAGAGAGGTCTTTCTAAACGCTTGAGCAGTATTTATGGGTTGGCTGATTTTGAGTCATTCTATTAACAGAAGAGGTTTCTCAATAAACACTGTATGAAGAAAATTGTGACATACAACTATTCTTTCGCAACACTGTGTGAACCAGGACTTGTAACAGACACCTGCGAGGAAAGAAAGTTTCCCAATGGATGTTCCCAAGAAGACTGTCATACAAAGTGATAAAAGCGTGGGAGGGAAAGTGGGAACGGTAATATAAATTTAGAAAACACTGTTTATCGACCAAGGGCTCCCCGTAAGGTTGATTCCAACACACGTCAAATATCCAGGTGGATGGTAAGGGGTGACATAAGCTTGGAAAATACTATTTGCTCCCCTTCTTAGAGGGGTATATGAGACATTTACATACAAAGGCTCTGGTCAGTACTGTATTTCAGAAATATTAATAGTTTTGACTACAGAATCCTTTCACCCCACCACTGCATATTGGTGAATATCAGTGGGACTCACAGGCAATTTGCATTGGAGGCCAGGCTACTATTTTAATACTTCCTCTGGATCATTCCTTCACCAAAAAGTTAAGTTTCACATTGAATTGAACCCAAGGTGGAATTCAGCCCAGCAGCAACCATCAAAGAGTAAGACACTTGAAAAGCCAAAGCAAACGCTACACCTTGAAGGAGCCTCAAGGAATGTCATTTTCCCGTGATTCCTTCCCTCATTCATGCTCCCACCAGGACGGCGGATGTACGATCTCAACCATTATTTCCTACGACCCAATAATTACATCTTCTATCAAACGTTGCCCATACTATTTCTTGAGAATATTCAAGCTCCCACAAATTAATTCTGCATCTGAAAAGAGAGCCTCCTAAACAGAAGAGATAATTTAGCATCTTTGAAGTAGAATTTATTTTATTAATTTGTCAATTCATACCCTGTCTCCTTCCAAAAATGATCTGAGGCATTTTTTTTTTTAATGCTATCATCAAAATTCAATGAGCCATGACCAACAGAGGGAAGGAAAATACAAATCAGTTGGAACCTCCAAAGGCACATGTTCATTACGTTTACTACTTAACTTTAACTTTTAATCTTGGGCCATAAAAGTTGTCCTAATAAAAGATCCATAAATATTGCCTAAATGTGCAAAGCAGCAGCTGTGATGACCCACAGCATATGCAGGACTTTTTTCACTGATGGGCCTTCCTGCCTGAGACTGCCTGAAAAGTAATACTGGGCAACACGCAGATTCAGCGTCTTCCAAAGTGATTCCAATGAGAGGCTGCATTCAGAAGTGAAGGGATTGCTCTGTTCCTGTTTTTAAATTCAATTTCAAAGCAACGAAACAGTAATCTTCATTGATTTATAAGCCAATCAAGCTGATTTTGGCAACACTAGGGCAAGTACTTGTGAAAAAATTAGATACCAGGTATACATAATAACATGAAAACCTGGAAAATGAGTCTCATTGAAGTCCCACCCAGAAATCTTTCTCATCCATTGTGGCTCCGCACATAGGAGGGACTCAAGCCCTGTTTGCTGAATGAGCAAATGAATGCATTCCACTTGAGTATGGCTTTTTTAAAAATTCCATTTCTAATCACGTATTGAATGCTAAGTAAATACAATTAATTGCCCAATAATTTCAAGGGATAAAATGGGTTTTGGTGAACACGTTTAATTCTACTGAACACATTTTTACAATCAGAAACACTCAAAACTCAGTATTATTCTTCCCTCAAACCTCCTACAAATTAAATTCTGGAAACATACTTTCAAAAGTATATTATCATCATAGTGCACTTCTGCATGAACAATACATAAGAGTAATCGCTGTTATAATGTGATCCATAAATGCAAGTTTACAGGAACCAGCAATTGATAATATTAAATATGGGGAGTTTTTCCTCCATATATATGGCTTTTTCCTTTTCTGTAATACACCGTTCTGAGGAAACACCACAGGGCTGCTATACTTGATCACACAATCTTTATCATTATTTTTCTAGCTTTTAAAAATTAAGTGCAAGTTGCATTGCTAAGTTTAGAATCTTGGATGGAATAACTTGTGTTTGAAGCCAGGGTCTCTAAAATCCTTTATTTCTGATGCCCAGCAAGTTTGATACAACTTCTTTTCATATGTAAAGTGGATCTATGAGATGCAATCTTACACATTCAATGCAGAAGAATGTGTAAATAGAAGTAGCTGGGTGTTTTAGCACTAAACGGATAATCTGTCATAAACAGCATGTTGTATTTAATATTCAGATCAAGACATCTCTGTCTCATTCCAGCAGACCCTTCTGACAAAAGCCATCCCATGTCTGCCAGAAGTATCGAGTCCAGCTGAGGACAAATTTCAAGATGAACCTGAAATCAATTTGCCATCAAATTTTCATGCGTCTCCCAGACTATCCGTGGCATTTTAATTACCAGCACCCTAGGCGGGGGGTACTACAGATATTGACACTTAGCTCCTACAATAAACTTTATTGGCAACCTCTGTCTGAATGCAGTACTCAACGAGAATAACAAGAAATATATCAGGAGATGTAAGTGAGAATGTACTGTAATCACTCGAAACCATTTTGTTCAAAGGGCCTGGGCATTTCTTAAGCAACAGGCTTGGGGGATAGAATGCTTGCCCTCTGAAGTAGTACTGACCTTCACATTCAATGTGCCTGCCATGTGCATGGGATAGCAAAATGTCGTCTTTTTCCCCTTTTCGTTTTCAGCTGGATGTTTCTGGTGTGCACTATTTCAGAGTTCTCAAAAGATTTCAAATCCTTCGTCAACGGTCAGAGTATCTGGACTGAAGGCATCCCTGTGAACTCCGCTAAAAGGCTTGATTGAAGGGAACACAGATGGTGACTAATTGCATTAGGAGGCGATGTGTGTGCTGGGGAGGGAAAGGTAACCACCTGCCTTTACATTAATGACAGCCGTCCTCTGCCTTTTCCTGATTTTTGTACAGGCGGTTGGAAGGGCTGTAAATATCAGAAAGGGGAGGACCTGCAATTTGCTAACCATAAAGGACTTTTGCTCTCTGAAAACACCCGGGGACTAAAACACCCGGGGACTATAAATATGCGGTTTGAACCAGGCACACAGAGCAGCCCACTATACCGGGGGGCTTTGCTGTTGGACACGTGGGGCAAGCGCATGTCATCTTGCTCCCCACAATGGTGATATCAGATGGAAACAACACGTACAACCAACAAGCACCATCTCTGTGGCTTTGCGACTCTGTGCCAGGCACCGGAACAGGTGCATTACACAGGTCATGCATCCTCAAACATCCTCACAAGTTAGCAGCTGATGGAGAAGTGAATTCAGTGCTGTGGTAAATGTTTAACCATCATTCCTGACAAAATGAAAGGGTGTCTATGAATATACACATACATGTTTATTATACATATTACTGATACGAAGGATCTGTAGCACACAATTTACAAATAAAAATAAGCAATATTCTTCATCGTAAATCCCACAGAACCAATTGATTCTCACTCAATGCTTTCATGGATTTGTGCCCAACTCTTGTATCTATAGCTAAATTACGGTTACAGTTGATGAGAAAGTGCAGTTCCATGTAAGTATTGCTTGATACTTTTTAGTTAATCAGAAAGATAAATGTGGCCGGGCATGGTGGCTCACGCCTGTAATCCCAGCACTTTGGGAGGTGAGGTGGGCGGATCACTTGAGGTCAGGAGTTTGAGACCCGCCTGGCCAACCAACCAAAAAGGTGAAACTCCGACTCTACTAAAAATACAAAACTTACCTGTGCATGGTGGCGGGTGCCTATAATCCCAGCTACTTGGGAAGGTGAGGCAGGAGAATCACTTGAACTCAGGAGGCGGAGGTTGCAGTAAGTGGAGATTGCGCCACCCCTAGCCTGGTCAATAGAGCAAGACTCCATCTCCAAAAAAAGAAAGATGAAAGTGAAACAATCAAGACAGACATATTTTGGTCCATCACTCATTCTTCAATGGCATAAGCGACTCATAAGTAACTTCTTTACTAATACACTGAAGGAATATTTCCTGGAGAGAGAGAGACAGAGACTTAGAGACAGGATCTCTCTCTGTTGCCCAGGCCAGAATGCAGTGGCACAATCACGGCTCACTGCAGCCTCCCCAGTGCTGGGACTATAGGCATGTGCCACCAAGCCAGCTAATTTTTCTTTCTTTCTTTTTTTTTTATTTAGAGATGGAGTCTCACTATGTTGCCCAGGCTGGTTTCAAACTCCCGGGCTCAAGTGATCCTCCTGCCTCGGCCTCCCAAAGTGCTGAATTTGTGACCACATGGCCTCCTCAATTTTTCATATTATTCATAGTGTAGTGGTTTACAGGCACTTTACTCTTCAATTTAATCTGCATTACTATCATTGTAATCACTTTCTAAGTCAAGACAAAATAAACAAAACAAAGAAGGCTTGATCAGTAGTTTCTGCCCGTTTCCACGGTGTAAATACTCCTGCCATAGCTGCTTTTCAGCTCCCAGGCTGAATGAGGAGCACTGC
>NW_012103920.1:4941459-4974507 GCF_000951045.1 Mandrillus leucophaeus
CTGAGCTGTGATTATTATTATTACTATTATTTGAGACTGAGTCTCACTCCATCACCCAGGCTGGAATGCAATGTTGCAGTCTCAGCTCCTGTAGCCTCTGCCCCCCGTATTCAAGCGATTCTCCGGCCTCAGCCTCCCAAGTAGCTGGGATTACAGGCATGTGCCACCACACCCAGCTAATTTTTGTATTTTTAGTAGAGATGGTGTTTTGTCAGGTTGTCCGGGCTGGTCTCAAACTCCTCACCTCAGGTGATCCACCTGCCTCAGCCTCCCAAAGTGCTGGGATCACAAGCGTCAACCACCATGCCCAGCAAGCTTCAGTAATTAATTGAATAACCTTGTCATTGTTCCGTCCTGTTCTACATGAGGGGAGGGCCTCACCGCACACTGGAAACAGTGTCCACTGTGCAAGGGCAGGCAGGTATGCATGCACACACATGTCTACACATGCACACCTTTAACAGGAGATCCTGCTGGCAAAATCTCGTTATTTGCCTAGAGAGGATACTTTTGAACAGCCAGCCAATACGTGCTGCAGATGTAACAGCAAAAGATAATTAAATATCTGCGTTCCTGAAAGGAGTTGGTGGGTTTGACAGAGACAAAGGAGAGACAGGAAACAGTTATCACCCCATCTGACAAGGGCACCCTAGCCACCAGATCAGCCCTGTAGAGAGACATCGGCTGGAGGCACAGTGCTCAGATCTGCAGACCACAGCAGCCTCCCAGCATTCATGCTCTGCTTCCCAATTCTTTCTCCACGACCACCAGCTTTCCTTCTGTTGCTTTGAAATGGAGGGCACGGTCAGCTTTCAATGACTTACCAGAAATGAGCAACATCATTGTGCTCTGAATCATTTGCTGTCATTTGTGAGGCAAAACCTGGTTTGAGAAATAAAACCTAAGAATAGGAACTGGGTGTGAGGTCTAGAGAACACAGAGACACCCCGATGTCAAGGCCAGGTTGGCCAACCATGTTCTGCAGAGCAAGTAGCTACGTCTTGCAGTTAGATGGCTGTGTTGTTTTTGCTTATGGGCGTCCAATCTTTTGGGCTACACTGGAAGAAGAATGGTCTCGGGCCACAAATAAAACACACTGACACTAACAATAGCTGATGAGCATCAAAAAAAATATATATATATATCGGGCACAGTGGCTCACGCCTGTAATTGCAGCACTTTGGGCAGCTGAGGCAGGAGGATCACCTGAGGTCAGGAGTTCAAGACCAGCCTGGCCAACATGGTAAAACCCTGTCTCTACTAAAAAAAAAAATGCAAAATTTAGCAAAGCTTGGTGGCAGGCACCTGTAATCTCAGATACTAGCAAGGCTGAGACAGGGAGAATTGCTTGAACCTGGGAGGCAGAGGAGGCAGTGAGCTCAAATCATGCCACTACACTCCAGCCTGGGTGACAGAGCAAGACTCTGTCTCTCTCTCACTGACACACACACACACACACACACACACACACACACACACACACACACACAAAACCAAAAAACAAAAAACACCACAGTACACGTATAAAAGGGCCGTGCATAAATCTGATGTTCTAAGTAAGTTTATGAATATGTACTGGGCCACATTCAAAGCTGTGCTGGCCCACATGCGACCCATGGGCCATGGTATGGACAAGCTTGTCTGAACAGGTGCAAATTCAGAGGATTTTTCACGCCTTATTAATCAAGGCGGGATGCAGAGAATGGCTCTGTACTCAGCACACAGCACAGTAAGGCTGTGTTTCCTCCTCTACCATATTAGAATTCAAACATATCCTCAATAGGTAAGAACGCACGCCAAGAGGTGCAATGCTTATCTGGCCGGAGACGGCACCCAGGCATTTCTGAAAGGATGTCGAGTGTGGGGGTGATATGTGTGTGACATTGATGTTGCGTGCCTGTTGACTCATGGATAAGATGCCTTATATAACACACGGTAGGCCTCTCTGCATATATTTTCAAAATATAAAAACACAGACAGCTTTTTATGGACCAACCGGACTAGAAGTATTCTAAAGTGTTCCCTGGAAACGCCAGAGCTGTAAAATAACTGAGATATAAACTAGAATATTCTATCACTTGTCAGTAGCATTGTTTGTTTCCTTTCGACTTTTTATTTTTATCCCAAGGGTCAGTTGCTTAAAATAAGCATTGATGTTGCCTAGGCACAATTTACATTTTCAATGTGAAATCTCATCTATGGTTCTTGGCTGGGGAAAAAAATCTTATTTATGTTTATGTATTACTGCTAATCTTGTCTTTAAAAATAGTCAACACTCAGAAATTACTCACGTTCTGTCTCAATAGAATCCTGATTCTTTTCATTTGTTCTCTGTTGGCTGAATCAATACAAGAACACTAGCAAAGTCTATCACTTCATTTGGGATGATGTTGTTCTTGCTAGAAAGATCTGGCTTCTCTAGGGTTTATGACAACAGCACAGATTAGAAGGGACCCTGGGGCTGGGCACCGTGGCTCACGCCTGTAATCCCAGCACCTTGGGCAGCCGAGGTGGGAGGATCACTTGAGGTCAGGAGTTTGAGACCAATCTGGCCAACACGGTAAAACCCCGTCTCCACTAAAAATACAAAAAATTAGCCAGGCTTGGGGCCAGTGCCTGTAGTTCCAGCTACTCGGGAGGCTGAGGCAAGAGAATCACTTGAACCCGGAGCCAGACGTTGCAGTGAGTATAGTGAGATTGTTCCACTGCACTCCAGCCTGGAGGACAGAGTGAGACCATCTGAAAAAAAAAAAAAAAAAGGAACAGACCTTGAGCCTGAAAAGAACTCAAAGCATAGCAATGACCAGACCTTGGGTAGGTAATAATTAATCACCACAGAACTTTGAACAGCCTCCACTCCAAAGCTCTTCCCACTTGGGGAATTCTGTGTCCCTGCTTCCGGAAAAGGAGGGTGCGGTCTCACCGGGCCATAAACACGCGAGTGGGCAGGGCAGTCTTGGAGACTGTGAATATACCTGCTGGGGGTGGAGGGGATCCAAAGAATGCTCAGGCTCTTTCATTTTTCTTTCTTTCTTGGGTAAAAATGACATGTTATAAGCACTCGAGCTCTACTCTTCATTTTTATAGAGTGGCTAAGTCACTGACCAGATGCGTTTCCGAGGCAAAAGCCATATAGAATGTCAGCGTGCACCAAGAACACGCTTGGGCTCTTGGCCAGGAGAACATAGCCTGTGTGTCCACAGGGAGAACGAAGAGGCCAAGTTATGTTTGGAGGGCTGCCTCCTCTTTCTGATGTAGTCTTTTCACATCCACAGAAGCCACTACCCAACAAGTCGAAGCCTGTCCTCTCCTTCTCTAGGCAGCCCCTGCTGGCCAAGCGAGGAGCTCTTGGGCACCGACCAACCCGATACTCGGCAGAAGGTCCAGGAGAGCAAGGGTCTGGAAGGGGCTGACCGGGGATGGCGTTGTCTTCTTGCCGGATCATTTCTCTCCTCTGGCGTTCAGCCAAGGAAATGCGGTTTGCAGAGCCAACCGGGTCCTTCTCTCTCCAAATCACATTGCTAATGATGAGGGAGAGAAAGGCCGAATCTTCCTGCATGGCCCTGGAGTCCTCTCCACCCACTCTCTCTACAAAATCAGATCATCTGGGTCATTTTTAAAGCGTCGTACATGGGCCAGCTGGAACTAGTTGCCTCTTCCTGGCCAAATGCTTGGGGTTTCTTCCAGCCTTAAGCCTGCGTGCTCCCTGCGCTAGCGAGAGCCGAGAGGCATGGCCAGGACTGGGAACGAGGGTGTTGCTAGCCAGACTTCCCAGCAACTTCCTGAGTTTGGAACAAGCCAGAAGCCTGATTTTTTGGTGAGGCCGGCTGGCCCCAAGGGGTAGGGCACTGGGTGCTGTAGCCCAGCAGCTCTCTGGAGCCCAGCAGGGTCTAGGTATCCAGTGCTGGAACAGTCTCCCTTGGCTGCCCAGGCCAAATCTAGGTACGAAGCCTTAAAAAAGGAAGATGATTATCAGGGAGAAACAGATTGGCTTTCTCCAGTCTCTTCCATCTCAGGGTGTCCTGAGCCCCACTGAGAGGGCCTGGTGCACCCTCACTTTATTCTAGAAACTAGGCTAGTTAAAGAAGGCATTGTCAAGCCAGAAGCTGCCTCGGACTCTTGGCAAGTGTGTTAACTCAGTATGAAATAATATAAACAGAAAAGAACAATATTCTCTGTTTTCTCACTCCAGGCATTTTAGAGGCTGAGAATTGGAATTCATTTGGGATGGGCCACAGCTTTCAAAAATAAGTTCTGTGTATTTAAAAGATCTTTAGATTTGAAGTTCTGAAGAGTGGGGGCTGCCTGGTGTGAACGCTCTAAACCCGATTGTGCTTCGGCGGCTCAGAAAAATTCAGGAACAATAATAGCCCTTAGTGGAGGAGAAGGAACTGTGTGAAATACACCATTTATCTCCTTTCGTGCACAAAGGCATATAAGCATATACAAAAACATATGCATATATACATTCTTATCCTGGGAGCCCTGCAACGCTTCCCAGTCATTATTCATATTAATTAATGTGGGTTAGGTTTCTAAACTGCTCAGATTAAGAACTCGAGATGTTCTAGAAAGTAAATAATCCAGCTGTTGCCTACCACAGAGAGCCCTGAGCATGAACGCATAAGCTCTGGATTTGGCCTGCAAACGGGGAGGCTTCATGCGTCCGTGGCGTGGTTCCAAACCCCATGACCAGCCTCACTTTTGCAATTGAGAAACTGGAATTAATTCTCCCATCCTCCCCGATGCACAGAAATGTATTCAGGATAAACCGAGTCATATTTCATAAGTTCTGGGTGCTAAAGGGGAAAGAAAGATAGTATTACAAAGACACTGGCACCATGACACCCACTTCTGGAATGAGCCAGTCTGCTGAGCATTTACAAAACAAAATAGCAATGTATTTTCTATGCCATAGCAACCCTGGAAGAAAACTGCGAAGTGGAAACCCTGGAAAATTTGTACGAGGATTCTTAAAAATCTGAGATGGACAAAACGCATTCCGAGAGATCAACCTTGCTAATAAATGTTGGTTCATAACAATGTAATCTACGTATGTGAATCTCAGAAAGTACCTTTCTCATGGGAATTTCTTTAAGAAAAGCAATCTTCTTTAGTTTACCGTTTTTAAACCTGTTCCCCCTTCAGGGATACTTTACCTCTAGACTTGCCAAAGAGCCATTTCCTAATACATCCTAGAGAATATATGATTTCATTTTTCCACAGATGCATTTCTACACACCTGGTATTTCGGTTATTTATTAACCATGCCTAGTTTTGTGGTTTCTAGCTTTAAATCTTTAAAGTCATTAAAACTTAATAGGAGAATTAATCATAAAAGAAATCTATCAAACACAGTTGCCACGCACTTTTTTCCCCCTGACTGACATCTTTAAAATGTATTTGAATGTTATTTATTTCATCACACCCAGGGAATAAAAAAAAAAACATAACTTGCAGCTTCCAAGTTCAGAGAAAGCATAAAAATGTGATTTACTATTTATTGTACACTTAGGCACATGCATATTATATATTGCATGTTAATCTTCAACTGGCTAAGTTTAGCAAATTTGACAACACTACTGTTTGCTAGTGAGGAAAAAGAATCGACATCTGTTCTCTTCCAGATATGATTCCTTCTTGGAAGGAATCAGAAATACTCGCAGTCCTATTTTCTGGGTAAACTGATAGAACGCAGGCTGTATAAACGGACAGTCAAACCACAATGCCCCCTGGTGGTGAAATCATTCATATACACATGTAAGTGTTTCTGCACCTCGAAAACAATTTTAAGAAGAAATCTTATTTTTAATGGTGTGGAAATCTTCTTTCAGTTTAAAAAATGCAAAGACAAAGATCGTGGCACATCAACTGTGCTTTTAGAGAGAAAATAAAGAATCGCTTTGCTGTCAGTAAAATTAAAGATGCTTTTAGTTTATCAAAATCACCATGATCAAATTTTTTTTTTTAACAATAAGGAATTATATTTAAATTCCACACTGAAGACCTGGAGTATGGTGGGGGGGAGGGGGGATATAGGAATTTCAGCATATGTATTATTTAAACTAAATTTACAAAAGTGGAACAGTTGAAAGGTACTTACAGGTAGACCTGAGGGTCTGTTAGCTTATTTTCAGTTCAGTGAAAAGGAAATGAGAGCAGATTCCAGATTTTACCAGCGGATGGAGGACTCCATCTTCCCATCATGCTCTCAGCATGCACCTCTGATAAGCAGCTTAAAGGGAATTTCCTGGGGTCAGACATAAATAGAGATTCTCAGGTTCTCTTAATCCAGACACACATTGCTTGCGAGTTAGGCCTCATAAATCTCAAAAACAGTCAGCAACACATGAAAGGCAATGTTGTTAGAAGGCTCAAATACATTAAATGGGAACGTTTGAAACTTGGACTCATTAATCATACAAACACTGCTGAAAGTGCGCAGTAATCAAAGAACGCAGTACCTTCCTTTCTCAGAAAGCATCTCATTTCGCTCCTTGCTATCGCTGGAAGCAGGGAGGCCCAGAATAGAAAAGGCCATTGCCTTCCTTCTTCACCTACGGAGCAGCTCAGCCATTAACAGTTACGAGTCATACTGTAAGTAGAGCATGAAGAAAATCACCAACATATCCCCAACATATCCCGGTCACCTTTTCGAGATCTGCTGGCCTTGGCAATGACTTTTTTCTGACGCAAAACGTTTCAAGACACTTGCCCAATGTCATAGACATCACTGCCAAGACAGGTCATCAAAGGATACTGGAATGAAAACAAAAGTCCCCACTGAAACTTGTGGACAACACAGATGCTCACGGCAGCATTATTCGTAATAGACACAAAATCCATGAACTAATGAATGGACACCCAAAATGTGGTATATCCATACAATAGAGTATTACTTAGCCACAAAAAGAAATGAAGAACTGGTAGATGCTGTCACAGGGATAAACTTTCCAAACAGGATGCAAAGAGGAAGAAACCAGACATAAAAGACCACTAACATATCATTCTATTGATACGAGGTGTCCAGAATAGGGAAATCCATAGAAACAGCAAGTAGATTGGTTAGTGGTTGCCAGGAGCTGAAGAGAGGAGGTATTTGGGGTAATGACTAAGGGATATTTTCTTGGGTTCATGGAAATGTTCTAAAATTGATTGTGATGGTAGATGCAAACTCTGAATACACTCAAGCCACTGAATTGTACACTTGAAGCAGATGAATTATATGGTAGGCATATTATATATCAATGAAACTGTTAAAGAAAATGAAAAGGACATTGGAGGGCTAAGGGCAGATAGGCCCTGCCAAGCTCCAATAGGTGTGTCCCTGGGAGGGAGGACAAGTATAAGAAGAGAATAGCGTTAGCATTCAGAGAAGTTGGCTAAAACCCTGAGTCAGGCTAGGATACCAGTCTTAACTTTTGCAAAGGGGATGGGACTCAGGTCCATGCCCCCCAGAAACCTTCTACGTTAACTCTGAGAGGAAGTATCTGTTCCCCCAGAACTGAAATCTGATGATGGGCAGGTGGGATCACAGTGGTTTTCACCTTTCATTGCCACCCCAACCCCACCGCAACATCCTTCCCCACCACGGATCCTGATTTCACTAACCCAGGTCACGGCTAGTTTAACGTAACTTCTCAGATTCCAGCAGTTTGAGAGGACGAGGTGGGTGGATCACTTCAGGTCAGGAGTTCGAGACCAGCCTGGCCAACATGGTGAAACTCAGTCTCTACTAAAAGTACAAAAATTACCTGGGCAGGTGGTGGGCACCTGTAATCCCAGCTACTTGGGAGGCTGAGGCAGGAGAATCGTTTGAACCCAGGAGGTGGAGGCTGCATGCAGTGAGCCAAGATCCCACCACTACACCCCAGCCTGTGCAACAGAGCAAGACTCCATGTGAAGGGAAGGGGAAGGGGAAGGGGAAGGGGAAGGAAGCAGAGAGGAGAAGAGAGAATAGAGAAGGGAAGAGAGAAAAGGGAAAAGGAAAAAGAAGAAGAGAAAAAGAGGAAAAAAAAAAAACTTCTCAGGTGGTTACATACAGCCCAAGGTGAGGAGTACAGTTTGAAAGAGAGCCAGCAAACAGGTCGGAACTCTAAAGAAAAGCTGGGTGAGCTATTTTGCAGGCTGTCTCCATTTCTTACACCTTCACAAATACCTGGCTGCTGTTGCCGCTGGCTAGAGGAGGTCATCTTGAGCTCTTGAAAATCTGAAGATTTTCACAAAGAATGCCAAAATGTTTACACAAACAAAGATATCTGAACCAAGGGGTCTGCTTTTATTGCTTTTTTAGTTTTTTTACAACAGGCAGGTGCTGCTCCAAACAAGTTTTTCAAAAAACAAAACAAAAAGAAAAAAAAACAAAAAAAAAAAGAAAGAAAGAAAACACGAATTGCAGTGAGGGTATTTATGTTCCAGGTTCAGAAATTTGTGGGCATTAACTGAGAACTGGAATCCCTACCATTCAGCTGACCCTCTGTCCTGCCCAACATTCTTCACTGTTGAATGCCTGAGAATGATAGCCTCCTCCACCTGCACCCCACCAAGGCAAAACGTATTTCCCTGGCTGGGTTTTAAGCCAAGCTAAACACCAGCAAACCTAAGCATGGTACCTGCATTACTTTGCTGTCCAGAGAAAGAGACACACTGGCTTTGAATTCTTTCTTTTGGAACTTCTTTGAGCCAGAAAATATCAACTCCTAGCAGGCCCACCACAGGCGCTGCTGTACATGCTCTCTGGGCCTGTACTGATCAATGACAATTTTGGAAAACACTGCCTGAATAATTCATCATAGAAAAAAGCTTTTGAATTAAATGATATTACTGGGGCTTCCAGCACAAATATACCCGTGTTCCCGAAAAGCTAGTCCAGCTGGAAGACTGCTTGGAATAACCAAGATGATACCCAAGCTAAGCCCCCATTTTATAAATTGTAATAAATCATCTACCTACCTTACCCTCAGTCATAGGAAAATGCTGTCGGAGCCTCAGCCAGGTGTTCCAGCAGCATGCACCTGGCACATCTTGCTATGGCTTGTCATGGTGAAATGCTACCATAGTTAACCCAATGTGGCAGTATGCAGCGAACTAAAAACAAACAAACAAACAAAAGTGGAAACAAGATAGACGAAGGGAGAGAACAAGGAAGGAAAGAAAGAAGAAAAGGAGGAAGGAAGAAAGAAATGCAAAAATGTTGGCTGTATTTTGTGCAGAGTCAAACTGAATGGCAGTGGGAATAATTCAATTTAATCTTGGCAAGTGGAATGGAGACTGAGCACCCACAGCAAATGCCAAGCCGTTCATACCTTCTGTTTTAGTTTAAAGCTCCACCTTTCCCCACGGCACACAGTCACACACACAATTAGTACTGCAGTGACTACAAGCAGTAGCATACCAGGGCTGGCAACACTCTACACCAAAAAGCTATCCTTGGTTCAATACTATCTCATGCATTTGCATGGCACATCAAAACCCTCAACATGTGCTTAGAACCTCACTAGTCTGCTTTGCTGTTGTGTTGAGTTGTTTTGTATTTTCCCACAGGCAGAAACCAGGTTTTGACCCCCTTCTTCTCCATCCCTCTACTGCTTTCTTTGAAGACTCAAAATGAGTCTCAGTGAGGCCTCAGAATGGTAAGGAGCATTTGGTACTACTTAATCCTATTTAGGCAAAGCCAGGAATGTCTATTTATAGCACATTAAAGATGGAATGTAAGGGAGGGGTCCATGGCATGAAATTCAAGGTCTCAGCATCCAGAGACAATGGGACTTCCACTGCCTTGGCCTCGGTTTCTCACAAATGCATTCCATGGATGTATCTGACAGAGGCTGGTGTCAAGTCCTGGGCTGGATACTGGAGCTACAGATTAAAAAAATAAGACATGGTTCTTACCCGTAAGGAGTCAAAGCCTAATAGGGAAGAGAGTCAAACGCACAAACAACTACCAGATGGTACAACTAGCGCTCTACTAAGAGCCGGCAAAGGGGCTCTGGGCCAGGAGGCAGGAAGCCCGTCCACCGCCCGGCATCGTGGACCCAAGAAGACAGATGATGAATGATCTGCTGTCGCTGCCACTCTCCAAAGAACGGAAAATCTCCATGAGTCCCACTTGACCCCTTAGAAAGGTTAGCTACGGTAAAAAGTAAAGAGGTGGGATAGAAGCCAAAAGAAAAATAAGACTACTACAAAGGGGCTTGTGGACAGCCAAGGGTTCTCCCATGGGTCAAACCCATCCAGAAAGCCTGCAGAGGATGTGTGCCGCCCCGCCACCAGGAGCAAGGCCACACGCACAAGAACATCGTAGCTTTCTGCCCTTCTACCACTCCCATCCCCTCAAGTAAAGCCATCTCACTGAGCTAGGGCCAGCCTGGACACCTTCGAGTGTTAGATATGTACTATCACCATGTAACACGAGGAAACAGAAGGGGCCACATGGCTTTTATACTTAGGAAAACTCAGTTTTAATCAAACTCAGTTACCTATTGACTCAACAAGGATGAAATTACAATAAAACCATTGTTGCCAGAAGCCAAACTATTAAGAAACCTCGTGTACTTAATACATGAAAAGCCTTCGGAAGTATTCCTTGAACCTTCATAATATTCCATCTAAACAAACATTATTGTGTTTATCTCTCAATGCCAACAAAGGAGAGACAACCGAGGAAGCTGCCTATGTATTTAAGGAAAAACAGGCCTGTAACAGTGGCTCCTGCCTGTAATCCTAGAGCTTTGGGAGACAGAGACAGACAACGGGAATCGGCCTAAATAAATTCCGCTGCTCTCCTTTACTGAACTAGTGAAACAATGTCCCTTCTGAACTTTTCTTGCCATGAAAAGCTCCCGATGCTTGTGTGTTGCTAATTACCCTGTAGGCCAAAGGTGTGCAGCCTGTTCTCGGTCTCTATCACCTTCAACTCCCCATCAATAGCCTCACACCTTGTGCTTCTCAGTGGGTAGAGTTTTATCGTAACCTTTGTGAACAGGGCATGTGTGGTTGAGAAAAAGGGCTCCTCCTGAAAACCGTGCCCCTAGGTGAGGAAGGGGTGGGAAGAGACGCGCTTCCTCTACAAACTGTGAAAGCACTGGCGCGAGCCCCGTGAATGAAAGCATGCAATTTATACTGCAATAAGAATAAACCACAAAATACGCTATAAGAAGTCTAATGGCATTATTTTTCTGCTCCTGCTTCATGGTGATAACCCTGATGCTTTCTTAAAAATACCAAATTCCCTTTAAAACGTGGGAATTTTTTTCTTATTAGTCTCAGTAACTCTGGTGTATAACCTGCCATTTATTTGTTTATGATAAAACAACCTCTCATTGTGAAAAACAGCTAAGGGTGACATCTCCAGACCCAGCCACCGTCCCTGTAATGTACTGCTGAGAGTCCACATTTTGGAACTCCAGTCATGAAGAGTGATGAGACCTAATCAAACAAGTATTTCTTCAACACACAATAATGTTAGGTGTTGGAAGGCCCATTTTTACATCAGATTTTTTTTCTTGCATTTAAGTTGTGTGTACATTTTGAATATTAACCGCTTATCAGATGTATGGTTTGCAAATACTTTCTCTCATTCTGGAAGATGCTGCTTCACTCTGTTGATTGTTTCCTTTCTGTACAGAAATTTTTTAGATCGTTGTAATCCCAGTTGTCTATTTTTGCTTTTGCTACCTATGTTTTTGGGTTCATATACAAAAACTCATTGCCCAGACCAATGCCATGGAGCTTCCCCCTTGTTTTCTTCTAGTAATTTTACACTGTCAGATCTCATGTTTAAGTCTCCAATCCACTTTGAGTTGATTTTTGTATGTCGTGTGAGGTAAGAAAAGAACAAATTCTGATAAAATTTGAGGAAAAGCTAGAATCGGAGCAAAAAATGAGCATGTCTTGTGGAATCATTTGGTCCATTTCCACATCTGCATATGCCTTTGAGTCTTTCCAGACACCACCACTCTCAAGCATGAGCAGAGATACACCTAACAGAAGGTCATCTGCTATTTTATGCCAAAGAAAAAGGCATACGATAGAGGGCTTGGGCCTTCCCATCCAGTATCCCTGAAGCTCTCTGCAGAATAAATTCTGACCTCGCCTTCTTCCAAAGCTTCCCATTACTAACATCTTGGCCATAGTTAACTGCCTCGATTTGAGCATTTCATTCTGCTTCTGGGTGGCTTGAGAGGGCGGGAAAGCAGAGACGCAATGAGCAAGGCCATCGATCTTCAACAGTCATTCACTCCTCTCCTTCCATGCACATGGCACAGCAAAAGGTGTTACCATAAAGTTGGAGTGAGCTGTCCATGTCTTGGGGCCTGTTCCTCAATGCGCTTCCCATTTCCCTGGTCACAGCAATTGCAAACCCACAGTAAGAAAGCTAATAATTTGTTTGGTTTTACATAGTGAGTTGTCAGTGATGTTGTCTAAAGGGACGCCTGAAACCACGAGTAAATCAGAAACTTGGGGTGCACAGAATGCATCCTTCAAGATCTTACACACTAAAGAAAGCAGGGTAATGAGACAAATCCATTTCCCAAAACATGTCCATGGAGATTCAATGGTCACACAACGGTCCACACACGTTTGATGTTATCATAGTGGTTGAGCTAGTTGAAAAGAGCCACACATTGCCAACCCCTTGCTGGCATGCATGATTCCTCCCTTAAATTCCATTTACAGCTCATCACAGATAGGAAACTCTCCCACAAGGTCAACACGACAAGGGCATCTGCAGTGATCTTTCTACATGCTTTGCCAACTTGGCACTCATCTATAACTTTAGAAGACGAGGCAGAACACCAGTGATGACTGCAAACATATGCTTGATTTTTTTAAGCAACAGGAAAATGAAAAATAAACGGGAGGAGGGAACATTGCTGCCTTCTGAGGACTGAAGTCATGTTTCAAGTAGTCAGGAGTGATGGGGACAAGAATGGAGACTTAGGGGAATCTGAAGAAAATAAGGTGGTATGTGGGGAATGAGGACAGTCAGGGAAGCCAAATAGCAACAGGTAGAAAACAGCCTAAAAGAAGTACAAGTTTAATCATCCAAAAATTCTAAAGCAAGAGCAAAAATCCAAAATTCAGCAAAAGACACCCTTTCAGGTGTTTAGAAGACTGTGGTTATCCATTTAAAGATGTTCCTGTCTCAAGGAATCTCTGAGAATTATAAATGTGTTTATTAATTTTGATTCTTTACCTAACTAGTAATTGAAAGTTATAAACGTAATCCACACTCATTGAAAAAGTAAAATAAAATAAACCAAGTACAGATTGGTTCAAAGTAAAACATGACCATTTTTCTGGCCAGGCACAGTGGCCCATACCTGTAATCCCAGCATTATGGGAGGTGGAGGCAGTGAATCATTTGAGGTCAGGAGTTTGAGATCACCCTGGCTAACATGGTGAAACCCCGACTCTACTAAAATACAAAAAAATAGCTGGGTGCTGTGGCGCGGGCCTGTAGTCCCAGCTACTTGGGAGGCTGAGGCAGGAGAGTTTCTTGAACCCAGGAGGTGGAGGTTGCAGTGAGCCAAGATCACGCCACTGCACTCCAGCCTGGGTGACAAAGTGAGACTCCATCTCCAAAAAAAAAAAAAACCAAAAACAAAAACAAAACAAAAAGACCCTTTTTCTATGGCTTCCTAGCCAAACACACACCCTGAGGAAAAAAACCCTATCAAAAGTCTACTACTGGCCGGGCGCAGTGGCTCACGCCTGTAATCCCAGCACTTTGGGAGGTTGAGGCGGGCAGATCACCTGAGGTCAAGAGTTCAAGACCAGCCCAGCCAATATGGTGAAACCCCGTCTCTACTAAAAATATAAACATTAGCTGGGTGTGGTGGTGGGCACCTGTACAAACATTAGCCAGGTGTGGTGGTGGGTGCCTGTACAAACATTAGCCGGGTGTGGTGGCGGGCGCCTGTAATCCCAGCTACTCGGGAGGCTGAGGCAGGACAATCACTTGAATCCAGGAGGCAAAGGTTGCAGTGAGCCGAGATCATGCCACCGCACTGCAGCCTGGGCGGCAGAGTGCAGCTACGTCTCAAAAAAAAAAAAGAAAAAGAACGCAACAGTCTACTACTAATCTTTCTAAATCTTTTCCTATAAGCACACAGATGCAAGTTAAATAATTACTTTTAATTTAAAAATATAAATCAATGAAACATCCTCACTTTGCAGTATGTCATATCCTAGGGGCTTGACCCCCTGGGTTTAGCCACAGCCTAAGAGACCTCCATTCATCTGATGGTGGTGAACTGGGTTGCAGCAAAGTACCTAAGGAGGAAATAACAAGCCTCTCTAAGGACAGGCCTAAAACCCTCGGAATGGGCTGTCACTGTGCGATGAACATCAGCCTCTTACTCAATTGACAGGCCTTCCTCCGGCTATAGGATCTTGACTGTAATTACAGGAAAAGCCATACCATAAAGATGGGGGGAGGAGCTAATTGACAAAACGCTCAATGTGCTGACTCAAGGACCGATGACCAAGCCTTAAATTTATTCTCCTCAAAAAGTGACTGATACATTGTCCATTAAGACAGGACCATGCAAAATCCAGGAGATGCACTCTTTCCAAAGTACCTGTGTGGGGCTCACACAGAAGACTCCTAGACTTTACATCAGAAAGGTCTTTGGAGTGTTGCCTGCCAAAAACAAAATTTCAAAAGGCACAGAAGTTTTATTTGTTGCCGTTTTTATTTCCTTTTGTTTGCTTCATGCTTTGTGTTTGTATCAATCTTACTTATTAAACCGTCCAAAATGCAAAAGGAAGACATCGCTTTGAGATTTGAACCTCCTTGAAGCCTCTGGTTCCCAACGTTTTTACCTTCCAATGAGATTTGGCTCTGTGTCCCCACCCACATCTCCTGGTGAATTGTAATCCCTGTGTTGGAGGAGGGACCTCACAAAGGTGTGTGCTGCAGAGGGGGCCAGTCTGTCCTCCGCAGGAACTGGATTGGGTCATGAGGTGCTTTCTAATCACCACCCACCTAGTACTGTCTAGTGAAAGAGTTCTCCTGAGATCTGCATGTTTAAAAGTGTCTAGCACCTTCCTACTTTCTCTCTTCTTCCAGCGCCTGCCATGTGAAGACCTTACCTGCTTCCCCTTCACCTTCTGCCATGATGATTGTAAGTTTCCGGAGGCCTCCGCAGAGGCAGAAGCCTATACAGTCTGCAGAACCATGAGCAGACTAAACCTCCCTTCTTTATAAATTGCCCAGTCTCAGGAATGTCTTTATAGCACTGTGAGAATGGACTAATACACTTTCGCATTATTATAAAATTCTGGAATCTTTGCTCTACCTAGTAGAGAAGTGTTACTATTAATCTATCTAAATGGAAAGAAAATTCAGGATGATCACATCCTGCAGTGGTTAAGAACACAGACTCTACAGGCTCACACAACAATTCCAGCCCTATGCTCTTGGCCTGGTTCCAACTCTTCCATACGCCTCAGTTTTCTCATCTCTACAGTGGGGATAAGATTGTTGTGAAGGTTTCATGTATGTAACGTTTTCAGAAGAAGTTCTGTGGATTACACACTTATATACATATAAGTGCATGGCAAGTACTATGTACATATTAGCTCATTCATTAACTTCATTTTGCTGAGTCATTAATCAGAACTCGTAAAAAGAATAATTCTCCTTTAACATCTTTAATACGTATAATGTAACAATTAAATATATTTTATAAAGAACTCAATTGATAGTGCAGAGATCTAGAATGATCAAATGCAATTTCTCTTCTGTGCTGTTAAAGAAAATCATAAACAAACATGTTAGTTACTCACACAAGTGGACCCAGCTTGATGTGACAGATATGTTCCCAAAACTTTGTGTGCATAAATCAAGCCATGCCTAAATGAACTGGGTAAGCCTGTCCATCTTGCAGTGAATCCTTTCTTTCCAGGGAAGCTTCTGGACCTGAATAATGCTAGCCACCTGTCTTAAATAAAGATTCTTAACATAGGACATTTTGGTATGTGGCTTCGGCTTACGGTTAAAGAGTAAGGGTCAGGTCCAGGCAGATAATGGAAGTAGGAAACATATATTATTCCATTAGGTAACTGACTTGAAGCTTTTCCAGCCTTCTCCCAGGAAGAAGGCCAGGCTTCAACAGCAGCAAATCACCGGACCTAAAATTCCCAAAGGTGTGTGCTGTACAGGGGGCTAGTCTGTTCTCTGCAGGAAGAACCACGCTGTTTTCATCAAAATGTCACTTTACTGGGATGGTAAAGAGTATCTCCCATGTTGACTGCAGACGATTAGTAATTACTACCTGGAGTAGTGTGCTAAGCATGATTCTGATTGATTAGTGATGTCTGTCATGAATAAAGGACTTTGGGAAGTCGATGCATGCACACTGGGTATTTGCCATCTCCAGGCTCAAGGGACGCAAGCATTCGGCATGAGGTCCCAGTAATTTGTCAAAAGGCTACAAATGGTGGGGGCGGTGGGGGGAACACACCTTGACGTGATTATGCATATTCTCCCAGAACCAATTACTCCCAGAATTATAACTCTGTAAGTCACTGAAAATTATCCAGAGCACTTAAGTACAACAGAATTTCTCTAAGCTAATATACGAAGAAAGTTTCAACATAAATTCAGCCTTCTTTGAGAAGGAAGGGAAACAGTGATTCCATGAATATCTCCTAGTGACAGGTTGTGGGTTTAGTCCACAGGGTCACAGACTGTCTCCTGCTCACCGCTATGGTCCTAGATGTAGACGAGTGAGTGTTCTGTACGTTATACACAAACAGTCCAATGTGGATTGGATGCTGAATATGTTTGACTCCAGCACAATGGGAGGTTGGTTTTATCCACAGATGAGAAGGGAGGCTTAATTGCTAGGGTCACAGAGGGGGTCCTTCCAGTGGACCATGTCATGGGTCAACTTACCCACTTTGCTAGCAGACAGAAGAGAAGAAAAAATTACACAGTTTGCACACACACACACCCCTTTGGAATGAGTGTCTCGCCCAACCTCTACTGCCTTGACGCTCAGGTTTTCGTCTTCATCCATAAGCTGTGCACACACTGTCACCTAATGGAACTATCTTCTTCCCTGTGTGTGGAAATGCCACTCATCTTCCAGGTTGCTCATTTACTGGCCACGTGAAGCCAGTTGGCCAGGAATCTGAGAATGCCAAGTTTCAAAAACCTAGAGACTAACCCCAAAGCACACTCCCACACTCCCCACTCCCTTTGTCCATTGAGAATGGCAAGTGTCACCTGCCATGCTTAAAACACACCTGGACCAGGAAGAAAGCCAGGTGAAGAAGTCCATCAACAAGCAGCACCCTGGGCCGTAGAATCTTGACAAGGGTAACACAGAGAGAAGTGGAAGGCAAGGGAACGGTAGTACATGAAGGGGACTCTTGGGCCACCAGCGGCGTCTGTGGCCCCCCTCCTCTGCAAATAATAGTTATTCAACACGGCATTATATACTACAATTTTCTCCTGGGGTTTCAAATTCAGCTGCCATTTCCCAGCTTGCCAACAAAGAAACTCCAGTTTTGAGTCAGTGATTCCCATTTTGATGGGATTCTGTACTCACTCCCATAGGTATACAATGCACCTTCTTATATACCGCATTGAAAACAAGACGTGGTAGCCAGATGTGGTAATGCATGCTTGTAGTCCCAGTTCCTCGGGAGGCTGAAGTGGGAAGATCACGTGAACCTGGGAGGCTGAGGCTGCAGTGAGCAGAGATTGTGCCACTGCACTCCAGCCTGGGCGACAGAGCAAAACCCCGTCTCAAAAAAAAAGAACAAAGAAAATAACACATTGAGCACCACAGGAGCTTAAATACACAGCAGCATCTGGGAAGGGAGAGAAGTAAATTCAAGAACTGTTCACTGAGCACCTATTAGGTCGTCAGGTCAAGGTTAAACAGGGAATAAAACTTGGTCCTTTCCCCAAGGGGCGTGTCATCCAGGAGAAAAGATGACCTTGTAACCAGACAGTCACGATACAGAAGCACTCATGGTGTCCGAGCTGACTGAGAGGGAAGGTGATTAATGGCCCAGGTGAGTAAAGGTCTGGGAAGTCTTTGAGGAAGATATGAGGCCAAGAGCTGGATGTTGCAGGATGGAGAGCCTTTTGCCAACAGACAAGAAAGCACGAGCAGGGAGAGGGCACAGCTGGTACAGATGACTCAGTCTGGTGAGCTCAGTGCAGTTTGACTGAAGCATGAAGTTGGCCAAGAGGGAGAGGTGGAAGGAAAGAAGGCTGGAGCGGTCACTCGGAGCCAGCTCAGGGGCTGGTGAGCCAAGCCGAGTTGCCCATGATGCCTCTTCCATATGAACTCACTGCCAGCTTGATTTTATGAGCGCCTGCTAATGAGTCCTGTTTTGCAGTAGAGCAAATGGTGACGGGTGAGCTTCACGGAGCCATTTCCTAGGCTGAGTAACTGACTGCTCCGCCTGGGGAAGAGAAGCCAGGTTTGCTTGGTAAGGGGTGCTTGGAAGGGGTAGCTGAAGACCATCGTGTAGAAAATATGAGTCAATGCAGTTTGCCGCAGGACAGAGAACTGAGGGCCAAATGGTTCAGCATTCAAGTGGGAGCTTTCCAAGTTAAAGAGGACAGCTGAGCAATCAGAGGATCATTTGTTTTACTAGGTCTCTGCACCATGTCAAAATGCCCTGTCTTCTTTCTCTTCCGTTCCACAACAAGCCAGAAGTCTGAAATGAACCCAGCCTTGAAAACAACGCATGTTCATGACCTCCCTGTGAAGAGCTTAAATGGATTTGCAGGAACTACAGCAATGATCACAAGAGAATTGCACTAATGATGAGCACCAAAGGAGTCCAAAGCAATGAAGACAAAGGTAACCACATCAACACATGTGCACATACATTAAAAACAGATGAGGTCCCTTTAAGATAGACTGACTGTACCTGAAAGTTACTATATGCTGAGTTATTCATAAACATTACTATGCACTTCCAACAGGCTTCCACTGGTGCTTGGTTGATGATCACGGGACCATATATTATCACCCAGCTATTTACCTTGTATGTCCTCGGTAAGGAAAGGTCAACCCCAAGTAAAAGCCAATGCCACCACAACCAAAAAAAAAAAAAAAATTCCCCCCAATCTGAACAAATCCTTTAGTGTTAAAAATAAACAGAACTAGAAATTGTCTCTAATAAACTAATATTAGTCTCCCCAGAGGGTTAATTATGTCGCTCCGTATTTTAAGAAGAATGTAAATTGCCAGTTTCAACAGATGTTCTTTTAAAAGAATTGGTTATCTGGGAAATGATGGGTCTTTGTTAGAGCTTACCCCAGTGGAATATAAACATTAAAATCATCCGGCTATCTGTCAGACCCCTCCTCCTCCCACAACTGTTACCCATACCAGTGATACACCCTTTGGTTATCAGCAGCTTTAGTGACAAGTGTTCCAGCCAGAACTGTGATCCCAGATTTCAGATGACATCTTAGGAGGTCTCCACACTCTTCTTCAGCCATCCCAGTGAACCCAGAATGGCGTCTTGCCATCATGCCAGGTCCCAGCTCGGGCTCTCCATGGCCATTTGCATCCTATTCTTTTACCCTGGCGAGCAAGACTATGGGGTCACAAAGAAACAGAGCTAGAAGATTCTGGAAATAGAAGCCCTGTCCAAATTCAGTTTAAATGCTCAAACATGTAAAATTTGTGTTTCTAGGCCAGGCGCGGTGGTTCAAGCCAGTAATCCCAGCACTTTGGGAGGCCGAGACGGGCGGATCACGAGGTCAGGAGATCGAGACCATCCTGGCTAACACGGTGAAACCCCGTCTCTACTAAAAAAAATACAAAAAACTAGCCGGGCGAGGTGGCGGGCGCCTGTAGTCCCAGCTACTCGGGAGGCTGAGGCAGGAGAATGGCGTAAACCCGGGAGGCAGAGCTTGCAGTGAGCTGAGATCCGGCCACTGCACTCCAGCCTGGGCGACAGAGCGAGACTCCATCTCAAAAAAAAAAAAAAAAAAATTTGTGTTACATACATATTTGAAAGCTGCTGAGGGGAGAATGAAAACTGAAGTCTCACTGGGAAAGTGGTTAGAAGAAAAAGTGAGCGTACAAATGCCCCCACTGATTTCTCTCAAGAGACATTTTGGAGATACTGAAATGTATGTTAGCAGGTTCACAGAGTGAGAGCTTCCACATGGATATTTGGCCGAGTAAAGAGAGGAAAAAAAATCCTCAATGTGGCAGTTCATTATTCCAAGCTGAGCGACCTCGGCTGACCTGGGGGTCTGGAGAGAACATCTGTTCTTATGTTACGGCTGGGGGTGGGTGTCTGGCTGCCAACCTCACTTGACCTAACTCTTCATTATCATCCTGGTTAGACTCACTTCACAGATAGGGAAACTGAGGCTGAGGGAGATTAATGACTCCTATGAAAAACCTAACAGAACCTGCTTTCACTATTGATCTGCTAGTAACAAGCATAAAATCTCATCTCAGCCAGAAAGGTAAGCAGATAACTATTGATCTCCTAAAGTGTTTCTGAAAGGGCCTGCCCAGTGCAGGATTTAGACACTGCAGAGACTGGGAAGTTCTGTGCTCTACAGGCAGAAGGGGACAAGGCAGCCTAGTGCCGTTATCAGAGACCACGTCCCAAATGGAAGAAAGAACAAAAGAACAGTGACAAAAGATGTGGCCCACTGAAAGCCTACTCTGAGAAAAAGGCATTGGGCATGTTATTGGACTCAACAGTCCCACTGATCTGCCATAAAGATATCACAATACTCATTCAACAGGTAAGGAAACTAAGACTTAGAGAGGTGAAGCCAGTTGCCCCAGTGACACGCAGTTCCTAATGGCCCATGAAGAAAACTCCAGGTCTGCCTGACTCAGAGCCTATCTCCCGTCCCCTACAGGCACTGTCTCAGATGAGGCCTGATGAGCTCAGAGCACTGATACTGCATATCACAAGCAGCTCCACGGCCTCTCGGGTCAGCTACCTGAGGATCCAGGCTCAAGGTAGGGCCAACAAGCAATCAGTCTGCTCATATGCAGCTGCCACAATGGTAAATCCAGCTGAAAAATCAGAAAGTCTCATCCTTACAGAGGGAATCTCTCAGGAAAAGCCAATCTCAGCACTCTTGGGTCCTAAAAAAGGGCTCCGGTGTACCACTGTGCAGGTTTTACACGATTCAATTACAGGAGCTGCCCTTTACCTAGACTAGAATATGAACTCGGCCACCTAGACATAAGCTACACTGAGCCTATTTCACTGCTAAGACAGGACTTGGAAGATTCACAGAATAATTCTGAAATTCACATGTGGACTAACTGCTAAGATTATGCCAACTTCTAGAGTACAGGGATAAAGAGCTTCCTCTAAATAAACACCCATCTTCCATGTTCCCTCCATCCCCAGCCAAAGGTAGCAGCAACCTTTCAAGTTCTCCAAAATGTATATTCCCCAGTTTCCTGTGAGATCTCTCCCTGCTCCACAGCTCAGAAACTAGGCTGGAACCACCAGTAACAGCCTGAGAGAGAAGAGGTCTCAGTTCCACTTACTTTAGAGGCCCCATTTCCGATGACTCCTGTACCTCTTTCGAAGCTTGGGGAAGGTGGGATAGTGATCCTAGGGTAGAAATATTGCTTTTCTTTCTGTGGTCCAGGTTGCCCAGGCGGATATTAATTTGGTGACATGAGGTTGCCTTATGCCCAATACTAGTGTTGGGGGATTGGTGGTTCCCAGAAGCCAGAGAAAAGGAGGGCTAAATACAATGATACATTAAGTGGCTACGAATGTAGCTCTGGAACACTAGTTTCCAGCCAGGGGCCATCTTGTTCCCCAGAAGGCCAGACATTTGTCAATGTCTGGAGACATGTTTTTATTATCCCTAATGGGACAGTCAGTATCTAATGGCTAGAGGCCAGGGATGTTACTAAACATCTGCAAGATACAGGACAGACCCCCAGTACAAATGACCCACCTTCCAATATCAACAGCACTAAGCCTCAACATGATGAACTAGAGGAAGCATCTGCATTAAGTCCCAAATACGTAACAGGGGAACCACGCCTCTCTCAAACCCTCAGTGTAAAATGGTCCTGCTGTTATAACACCACACAAAGATGGAACATTAATAAGAGACTCCCTTAAAACTTGTGGACTCATCCTTAATAGATCTCATTAGTTCGTATTAGTAGATGGGATATGGAATTGGGGAAATAATTCCCAGAGGCTCAACTCTGTTGATGCATCTGCTTTTTCTGGGAGGAAAATAACCAAATCTCTGCTTTAGTCATTCAGGGAAACCTAGCACCTGTCTATAGCAACATGTTCAAGATGGAAAAAAAAAAAAAAAAGGAAAGAAAAAAAAACTGAAAACAAAAAGATAAATTATTCATCCAGCATAAATATTAAAGAAAATTGCAAAACATAGTCTGGTGTCACCATGCTGTTGTTACAGAATCATCTTGTTATAGCTTCTGGCAAGATACTGTTGTCCTTAATATCACTACAACAGAATCATCTGGCATGTACCAAGCAGGGTACATGTGTCTGCTCGCTGTCGAGGACACTTAGCAGGATGCGAAGCAGCTCATCACACTCCAGCGGAAAACTGTGCAGGGATGCCCTGTTAGGAATGAGCCTGCATTAGGAATAGATCATCAACTTCACCCAAACCCAAGGTGCCATTTAAACCTGGCAGACAATGGCCGGGAGCGGTGGCTCACGCCTGTAATCCCAGCACTTTGGGAGGCCAAGGTGAGTGGATCACGAGGTCAGGAGTCCAAGATCATCCTGTCCAAGATGGTGAAGCCCTATCTCTACTAAAAATACAAAAACCAGCTGGGCATGGTGGCACGCACCTGTAATCCCAGCTACACAGGAGGCTGAAGCAGGGAATTCCTTAAACCCGGGAGGCAGAGGCTGCAGTGAGCCGAGATCATGCCACTGCACTCCAGCCTGGGCAACAGAGCGAGACTCTGTACCCCCCAAAAACAAAACAAAACAAAAAAAACCTGACAGTCAATTAAACACACCCTGTAGCATACTACAGCCTGGTCCGACTGGCTTAAAAGAGCATACTGCTAAATTATCAGAAACTTTAAGAGCTAGTTGTTAGGCACGCTCATCATTAAGTATTAAATTACATAAATGTATCATTCAATAAGCTATATTAAAAAGGTAAAAAATACTCAAAGCTCAATACTTCTGAATAATCTTAGTAGATGTGACTATTATCCATGCTCATGAGGTTATTTACATCTATTAGTCAGCATAGTGCAAATACTTTACATACATAAAATGGTATGGGACTGCGCATCTCTTTCCAACTCCAAGTTCCAAACTGCAACCTGAAATCAGCCAAGGTGTGAGTATTTACACCACGGTCATCAGCAAATACCACAAAACAGGGTTTGTTTCCCCTAGCTCCTGCCAACGGAGCAAATCGTTCAACAGTTGCCGGCACACCACCACACCCCCCTCACCTAGACACCGGGAATACGGTAACAGCATTCACACAGAAATTTTCTTTTCAGATAAAACATCTACGATTCAAAGTTTAGCAAACTCTTTTCAGCAACTACATGGGCTCCTAGGTAACAGAGTCATTTAATAAATCTGTGCAATAATAATTAAACGCCATAAATAACGTATCCGTGGAAGCTTCCTGGCTGGCCCTTTAGGCCTTTGTTGCCAAGTGATCCATGCTGACATTCTGAATAAGGTTGGCAAAATAAGTGCATCAGGGAGTGGTGGGGAGAAAGTAGGTTTGCTCTCAATAATGTATGAAGCCCCACGCTGGGGAGAGGGATCCTTAGAAAAGCGGCTCCGCGGCAATCTGTTCTTTCATCTGGAGCCGGCATCCAGGCAAAGGTGCTGCCCCGAATCAGAAGCACAATTGCTCACTTGTGAGCAGATGTCCTTCACGCGGCAGGCAGCGCTCTTTCAACACGGAGCTGAACAAATGCGTGCTGTGAGACAGGCTCCCCTCCCCGTTACCCAAAGAACACAGTATACATTAATTTAGCACATTGTGGAATAATGTTTGAAAGGGGAGTTGATGCAGTAGAAAAATCACGCGGCGACGCAAAATAACTTTCCAACCAAACGAGAGGAAGCAAGGGGGTTTGGTTCCTATGGAGGCTGACGGAGAAATAATCTGAAATACCTTCAACCTCAAAAGAAACCCAAAACAGGGCTCCTTAGGGAGTCACAAAGGACCTCACTGGGCAGGCCCAACGCAGAGCCAAAATTGAACATCGACCACCCAAAAGATTGTTTTTAATGAACGTGTAGTTTGACTACAAATGTGCGTAGCTGGGGGAGGCTGTGCATGTGTGAGGACAGGGAGTATATGAAATTCTCAACTTTCCACTCAGTTTTGCTGTGAATGTAAAATTACTGTAAAAATAAAGTTTATTAATATTTTTTTAAAGGACATGTAAACCTAAACCCTGTAGTCAGATGAACTGTTTCCTTTCTGGCTGGGAATCCCAGTTGGAAGGACTTCCAACATTCATCCCAGGGAGTTTCATGCGGCATCTTTGGTTCCAAGGGAACCTCATCTGTATGGTGTTTGCCAGCTCATTGGAGGGCAGGGCAGAGCAGAGCGTGAGCGTCTTACCAGGTACACAGGCTGTTAGCACAGAAACACCCCGGAAAGCCAGTGGACAGACATCCTCCCAGCCTTGATGTAACTGGGACAGAAATGGAGACAAACACGATGGCACTTCACATTCTCTTCCCCCTGCCCCATTCATCTTCCAGAACCCCAACTTCAGGACAGCTTCCACAAACCCAATCGCTTTGTCCAGGCTGACACAATTTGCTCTACTTCCTGTATTTCATTTTGGGAGACAGAATTATTTTATCCAGGAAACGTAAAGTTAGCAACCTGCTTAGAGACTCCTACCTTTAAAGCCCCATATCTACTCAACTTCTACACACAAATACTATTGTTTTCCACCTTGATAATTATTAAATTGTAATGTAAAACCCAACTTCTGCTTAAGTATGCATGATTATTAGACTACAAGTCAATTGTGGATAACACGCAGATATAAATGCAGCTAATAAGTCTTACTGTAATGATTAATCAATTTATGAATACATTATTTAAACTAATAGCTCAGGTAGGGTATCTTAAACAAGTTACAGAGTATATCGACCAATTCAAATACCAGCTGCCGGATCAATAGCAAACTGTAAGTAAACTCTGGGGAATAGGTATACTTGAAAAAAAAAATCTGTGAACAAAAGGGTCTTAGATGAAAGTAATCTACAACAATTTCAAGTTTTAAGACAAATGTATAGCACTTTAATATATACCAAGGCTTAAAGAGAAAGGTACATAAGTGTATTATTGCAAATTTTGCTTCTGTTCCAGTCTATGCAGTAATAATCACTAAGAGCAGCTCCCACAAATTCATATGTTTACACAAACCACTACATACATATGCAAAAAGACAATGTATTCAAGTTAATTTTGATTCCTTCGAAATTGATAAAGTGGGTTCATTTCATTGCAAGGCAGCATTATTTATCTATAAATGACCCTTTAACAGAAAACAAAAAGTATGTCTAAAAAGTAACGTAAGCAATTTTCCTGAAAGGGGCCCATCTTCCAAGACACACTAGGGGCCACCTGTTCTGTCACAGCCACAAAACCTGCCCCTTAAGCCCCACTGTCGACCACAAGAGGTTTCTGTGAGCAAAGTAAATGCTTGCATCGTGATGCTGGCCCTTCTGATTTTTTTAAATTAAGGCTAATTAATGAGTTTAATAAATAAACCAGAAGAGCCTTGATTTCCAAAGGTGTGATATTTTATCACAGCTTCAAGGGATGCTGCATTTTAAAAAATTAATTAGTATCTTGCGAGATTGGCCACACATTATTGAGTAAGTAACAGCAGCTAAGTGAAACAGATGAAATATTGGTAAGCGATGCAGCCCACAGTATAAGTATGTGAAGGGGGTCAAAGGTTAATCCCTATTGATTTTCTGAGTCTGCGTACAGCACCGCTGGGAAAGGCTGGTTCTGTTGGCAATCAGCTAGCACAAATACATTATAAATCTTACTGTCTGCCTCCACTGATCAGTGTCACTTACTTCCTTTGCTAAAGACCATTAAGAAACTACCAAAAAAAAAAAAAAAAAAAAAAAAAAATCTACCCAGATGCCGGCAAAAAGAAAAGCATTTAAAAAAAAAAATTTCTTCAATGTCAGCCAATGCTTCTGCAGACGGGAGACCTTTCCTGAAAGCGGAGGCACACCTCCCTGAGACCTGTCTCTTCAAGGAAGGTGACATGCAACCTTCTTGAGAGTAAATCCATTTCAAAGAATAAAGACAGAGTATTTTTCAAATGACCTTCAGCATCACATCAAAAAGGTGAAAGTATCTTTTACATTTGGGCACATTTTTAAAAAAATAGAAGAAAAGGAATCAAACACACTCATGAATATCAAGAGCCGTCTCCAACTTGGCTTTGCAAAATTTAGCATAAACTTGAAGCCAACAAAAGGTAAGCTGAAGAGGCCCTTCATGTCTAGGGACCCCCTCCAGTATTCCACACTACATGTTTGACTCCTTTTCTTAAAGTGTGCCCACAACATGCATAAATCTCAGTGCCCCAAAATCTTGATGTCCACTTCCACGAACAGATATGACTGTTTCTTTTTCATGCCTTTTAACAGATTGTGCCACGTGTCTTTTATGTGCCTGGTACTCTTCCTAGATACAGGAAGGCAGATGAGTGAGATGGATCCTTCCCAAGAAAAATGAAACATACGTCCTACATCTTATCATTGACTCTCATACAACAAGGTCCTGAGAAACACTCTTGGTGCCAGTAAGTGCTCTGCCACTTACCAGCTGTGTAACACCCAGTTAATTACTTCAACTCGCTAAGCCTCAGTTTCTCTGCCTGGAAAATCAGAATAATAATAGTAGCCACTTCACAGAACGGTCGGGAAATTAGAAATTATGTGCAAAGCACTTAGCACAGGACCTAGTATGTATTCAATAAATGTTGGTTAATTTTTCTTAAATTATGGAGTTATTTGGCCAGGCACGGTGGCTCACACCTGTCATCCCAGCACTTTGGGAGGCCAGAGAGGGCAGATCACCTGAAGTCAGGAGTTCGAGGCCAGCATGGCCAACATGGTGAAACCCGGTGTCTACTAAAAATACAAAAATTAGCCAGGTATGGTGGCGCACGCCTGTAGTGCCGGCTACTCGGGAAGCCGAGGCAGGAGAATCGACAGAGGTTGCAGTGAGCCGAGATTGCACCACTGCACTCTAGCCTCGGCGACAGAGCAAGACTCTGTCTCAAAAAATGATAATAAAGTTATGGAGTTATTTGATATTGGGGCAAAAAGCAAGTGACCTCCTTCAACTTTTGCTTCACTAATGAGGGTTGTGGAATTGTGATGTAAAAAGACATGAAGCCATCTGATCCACCATTCCACCTAAATAAATATATAATATCCACCTATTCCCCAGAATACGCGGGACAGTAACAAGCACATTCTAAGTTATTCTTTAGAAACAGATTTTTTAAGTCCTTGAAATGTGTATGAAAGCAAAACCTATCAGAAATGCAGATAGCCAGGTAGCTCAGCCTTAACCAAGCATATGAGAAAGTTACGAAATCTTTGGGTAAGGAAAGTTTCTCTTTCTGCACAAAGTTATGTATTTTATTTTAAAGCTCCAGCTCCAAGAAGATTAAAAGGTTCATATATATGTGTTGTGTCTTCACAGTTTTCACAAACACAGCTCTTATCACCTCCACAGTTCACATGCACACACACACACACACACACACACACACACACACACACACTTCCCTTACCCTGAGCAAAAGCCATAGCATTCTTGAAAAAGTTCTGGCAGATATGGCCAAAATGTTGGGAAAACATTCTATCTTTAAATTTTTTTTTTTCACAATTCCATCCACTAGGCTCAGTGTACCATGTGCTGATATCAGGATGTGCCTGAAAAGATTTTACGTACTTCTAAATTAAGGGGTGGAGAGAGGCGAGGGATGGCTCTCCTGGGTTTAATGATAAACAGATGAACATCCTACAAAGTTCCCATCAAAAGTTCAGTATCTATGCCAGGACTCTTTCAATCAACGACTTTTTTTCCCCCTTTATGAAAACTTTTCTTTCAGGATTTTCAACTCTATGGAAAGGATATCCTTCTAGTAGGCAGAGGACAAACAGAGTAGATCTTAGCTGAGCAGTGAAAACGAAGAGAGGCAGCGGCCACAGCGAGTTTTTAAAATCCAAGACGCTCCAGGCTGCTTTGAACTCGCTTGAGTTTATGGAAGTACACTTTCATCAGTTAGAAAAATTAAGGGCATATACCTCAATAGATGTCTACTTACTTATAAAATATAAACTTGGGTCATTCTATTACCTACCACCTCCAGGAATGGTATGGGTTACAGTAACGTTCATCTTTAAAAATAATGCATGCAATTTCACATTTCTCTTTGCTAATTTAGATTTCTGTTTTTCGACTGTCCACTTCTGATCAAACTATGATTGTGTTTACTTTGCACAAGATGAAGGGCTTTATGAGGAGTAGCTGAAGTACCAATCCTGCTCTTTTCTTACTATTTGCTATTCTAAGAACTATATCCAAACACTGGTCTTTTTGCACAAATGTTTTTAAGTCTCTTGCTCATTTTGTGGTGGTTGCTTCAGTTCAGACCACATAATCTGATGTCCCAATCCATCCAACTAAGCACACATGCAAAACTACAATACATTTTCAACGTTAAAGTCCACAAGAAGCAAAGGTTCCAACATGGACCTTCTCCCTGCGGAAATGGCCAGCCTGACTTTAGAATGTACTGCATATTGCACACAATTCCTGACCATCAGAGGACTGCAGAGGGTGCCTGTGTCAATGCATCTGTGTATTATTTGTAAAACAAAAATAACATTTTTAAATTGAAAGCCAATATGCTTACATTAAAAAGTATGGGACCCTGAACATGGACTACTGAGCTGGAATCCCTACTCTGCCACCTCTTTTCTTAGTGCATCTCTTTCCTCATCTGTGAAATATAGACAATAATAGTCCTACTTCAAAGAATATTTGAAAGGACAGTATGTGTAAAAATATGCAAAATACTTAAAACAGTACCTGCCACCCAGTAAGTGTGTTGAGATGTTTAATAACAAATGAAAGAGCTTAATGGATAAACAGAAGATGTAATGTTTCCCCTTGGAACCCAAGCGGTTCATCCTTTACACTTTGGGGACTAAAGCTTTAAAGCAGATCTATCCAATACAGCATTCTATATCAGTGCTACCCAATATGGTAGCCAATAACCACATCTGGCTGTTGAGGATTTGAAAATGTGGCTCTTATTTCAGAGAAATTGAACTTTTAATTTTAATTAATTTACATTTTAATACTCACATGTGGCTACCATATTGGACAGTGAAGCTCCAGAAGCTTCACTATTTCTGACACTCTAAAGGACCCAGCACAGTTCTGTAATCCATCTAATTGCCTTCCAGAAGGTATGACTGCTTCAATGAGACCAAGCTAGCCTGAGTGTCTGGAGTGTAAAGCCATGGAATCCTCATCTTTACACTCCCTTTCTCTTGTCTCTTAGATGCTCCATTGTCACTGGCTCTTCCATCCCAGGAGGGGGCAGTGAACAGTGCAGCCCCACTGGGTCAACATTATTGGAGGCCTCTACTTGGTGGCAGCCTCAGCCTGGCTTTCATTCCTAGTTGGGGTCTTGAATCTTAACTTGGGAAACTCTATGAATCCCACCTTTGATCACTGTCTAGACTCCCAGGCCAGAGGCTGTCACTTTATTTGGCATCCTGGCCCTTGCTCCCAATTTGTAGATAACTGCCCATATTCCACAGATGAACCTCCATGTCAATCATTCCTATAATAGTTTCCTCCTTGGAGGCAACCAGAGCAGTGACAGTCTATTCTAGCGAATAGGACATGTGTTATCTCCATTTTCACTATGAGAGTATCTTATTTTTATACCATCATGCCACAAAGTGACTTCATTCAAAAACCATAATCTTCATAGTACTACCATATTTGCATCTAATAATATTACTTGGTAAATCATAAAGTCCAAATAAACTATAGTTATAAATACAAAAGCTTTAAAACATTGTAATGAAAGTGCTCTCTAAACCCAATCTCCTCTCAGGCTGAGTTAGGGCTTTGCTTGTTTCAAAATTATTTGCATATGTTTTAATCTTTCTCTCCAGATAACGAGCCTGGAAGGCTTGACTGATACAAATTCATATCCATATCCTTACTGTCTTAAGTGATGCCAGACACACAGTAGGTATTCAATACACACTGGATGGATGAAGTTACACAGTGATGAAGAATATGTTAATTCAAATAGAAAACAAAACACTTTTCTCTGCTTTCCAAGATGTATGTTTATTTTTTTCCTTTTGCAAATACTCCTACGTTCAGGAAAACAGAGGGTTGCTAAATCTGACTTACTTATATTTTAGGAAGCCTGGATATCTACACTGGTGATTCCTAGAGCCATAGCAATATGCCTTGTTGATCATAATACAGATTGACGACTTCTACAGAATGACAAAATGAAAGGAGAAAAGGGGCCATGATGGAAATATCAAAACCAAATTAAATACTGGAAATGAGTTAATGAAATTATATTATAGACTCAGCTTACCCAGAAAGGGCTTGTCCAAGGAAAGGGGAGAGAAAAAAATAAATAAATAATAAATTTAAAAAACCCTCACCACCAGAACCAGCTGTCTCGTTTGAACCGCTAGATCGCTGAGCACATACTGTATGCATATTCATAAGGACCACAGGAAATTAAGCACCTTTGGAGCCTGCATTAAAACTCTTTCCTGCCAGCCAGTGCAGTGAACCAGTAACTAAACGGCCCCCTTGTGGCCCGGAAGAATTAATGCAGCTTCCAAAGGTGGGAAGGCTTTCCTTGGGGTGGAGGGTGCAAAAGCAAGGTGGGCATGGGGTTTTGAGAGAGAAGAGTAGGCTGCCAAGCCATTTGTGAGAATGTTACACCTGGCCCTGTTTTGTGGAAGGGAGGGAAATACGTCATTATCATCACTTTTTCTTTCCGGAGTCTGAAAAGGAACCCCAAGGTGGTGAATATTGCCATTCGTGCTAACACTGGCCTAAGGAAGAACCAGATCAAATGAGCTCAGTTATTTACATTTAAAAATATCATTTAAGGGAATTTTAAACTGTCTGAGAAGATGGATACACTGTGTTTGTTTTCTACATTAATGAGCTATAAAAAGAATGGAAGAGGCCATAAATACAGTATTTTGTAACAGCCTTTACTAAAAATGCTACTACTTGTATTTATCATTTATATCCTTGTATACAACCTCAAAATTGATTACACTTTAAACCGTACATAACTTGCTGTGTTTTTCATTTTGTGCTATACTACAAACATTTTTATAACTCAGTTAATATATTCCATATTTTGTGTTCTTATTGATTATGAATATTTCTTTAGGGGATTTTATTGCTTTTAAAATAACAAATGTTAGATATTAAAAAATAGAAAAACCTACTGCAGATTTTATATTTTTCTTTTCCCTGGTAATTCTAATACATACATTTTAGCACGAACCTAACCAGAATATCTTTTTCCATATCTTTTATACTTCCTCACACTAATATTATAAATCCATTAATATAGTACATAGTAAAAGAATCAGATTTTTCGGATGAAACCCACCATTTAATGTGTTTGACTTGAATTCATAATTCTCTCCTTCTACAATTAAAAAATTAAAGTGCCAAAAGATTATCCGTACGTAACATGGTTTTACATCAAGTATATATTATCTTTCCTAATTGCCATTTCAGTTTATAGGCTAAAATATGATTTATATATATGATATGATTTCACTATTAATTACCAAATTGAAAAAAAATAAAATCTCACATTATAAATTCTCCCCTGGAAATTAGTTTTATTATTTTTTCCATAATCCTATCACACAAGCTATAAGTGCATTACAGCATGAACACTTTAATTTTTCCAGTTAGTTTTAAGCAAGCCCAGAGGTGAGGTTTAATAAGGATCAATGGCACTTTATCTGGGACAGGGCCTCTTCACAGCATGCAAATTACACAGTAACACTTAAAAAAAGAAATAGATTTAATTAAAAAAAAAGTAGAACCACAGGCTCTGGAAATTCAATTAAAGGATTTATGCAAAGGTTTGCTAGGTTTTTATATGCGGTTACTGCTTACATAATGAGCTTTTCATATTAAAAATCAATAGGTAATCTAGACTAGAAGATCATCCCCTTAAATACATTTTTGAAATCAATTTGAAAAATAGTCCATCAACTGCTGTGACTACTCTTGCTGCTTCGATTACACTAAAAGCAATATTTAGATTGTAAGACGTGCTATGGAATATCTATGCTTAGATATTGCTTTCAAGGGCTCTTATGTTTTTGAGTGCCTAAGACGATCACCTAGTAATTCAAGACTGTGTTAAATGTATAAATAATTTATTTAATTACCAGCAAAAGCTCCAGACGCAACTGCATCGTATTTATAATGGTTAAATAAAAGGGGGAAAAAGAGGAAAAAGGGAACTGAAGTAGGAAGGAAGGAAAGAAGGGGGAGATGGGAGAGAAGAGGGAGGAAGAAGATGGGAAATGAGGAAGGGAGGGAAGGAAAAAGAAAGAAAAAGAGAAATGAACAAAATAACCTTTTCTAAATTAGTCTTTGCTATCCCAGTTGCCTATTGTGTTGGCTACTTAGCCCTTAGAGATATGCATTTCACTTTAAAACTCATTTAGGTCTTCAACTGAAGAAGCAATTAGCTAGCTTATAATTTAAGCAGACTTTTCATCCTCCCTGATCATGGGGGACAGGTCTTGAAATGAAAACTAAAGTCGATGCTCCAGTTCTAACCAGCAGATTCACCACCTGTCTCACAGCCAAGATTTGCCTGGATTTGGTAACAACTAGAACACCAGACAGGATCCCAGGGGCAATTCCTGTCAAACTAGGGAGTGAACATTTTACAGAGGAAGCATGAGTAAGGAGTTGGC
>NW_012103920.1:4974557-4999683 GCF_000951045.1 Mandrillus leucophaeus
GGGGGTGAGAGGGTGGGTAGAGGAAAGAAAAACCTAGGTAGGTCCAAATCTAAACTGTTCTCATTACCATAATACTAAGAGACACATTCTTTAATACCTCTTTGTCCAGGTTCTTATTTTTAAAAGGTAGAGTTTTAAAAGGTAATCCCAGCATTTTGGGAGGCTGAGGCAGGCAGATTATTTGAATTCAGGAGTTTGAGACCCGCCTGGCCAACATGGTGAAACCGCATCTCTACTAAAAAATACATAAAATTAGCTGGTGTGGTGGTACATGCCTGTAACCCCAGCTACTGGGGAGACTGAGACATCAGAATCACTTGAACCCAGATGTGTAGGTTGCACTGAGCCGAGATCACATCACTGCACTCCAGCCTGGGTAACAGAGAGAGATACTGTCTTAAATGAAATGAAATGAAATGAAAATATAAAATAAAAAAGTAGAGTGAGCACTCTTTGTCCGTCAAGATGAAAGTCATGGCTCTAGTTATCTTCAACCCAAGTCAGCCTCATTAAAACAGGCCTAAACTTTATAAAGGACCACCTTATAACAAACCAACACCTTATTCTCTTCTGCAAAACTCCGGGAAAAACTAAGCAAAATATTTACAAATCCCAATTTATCCATCTACCAAAAGCTCCTATCTCAGCAACACTAATATTTTAAGAAGGTGCTGATGCAGCCAATCTGGGTAACCAAGGAGAGCCCAAAACAGCACAAGGAGGTCCCTGCTCTCAATACACAGGGAGAAGAAGAGGAAGACGAAGAAGCAGCAGCAGCAGCTTCCAGCGTCAGAGAAATCAATGATGTCCACATTATGATTTCGAAAGCAGAACTCTGGACACATCCTATTAGTGAGCCAGCCTTTCTTCCATATGTCCCTACAGCTACACTGAGGGAGATTTTAAGGACCAAGTAATGAACAGTGGTTTTATCAATCACAGATTTATGCACCTGACAAACACATTTAGAATGCCTAGGCTATGTTAGCACTGTTAGTTGCTCTGGTGGCTACAAAGATGAATCTAATAAACCTGGTGAGTCTAAATAAATTAAATATTTTTGTACATATGTTTACTCATTTTTTAAAATGTATCTGTAAGAAGAAAGAAGCAAGGAACTGAAAAATAAGGTGCAGTATCTTGAAAACATGATGGATGCAAAGTGAAAGGACCAATCACAAAGAATTACATATTGGATGAGCCCATTAATGAGAAAATTCCAGAATATACAAACGCATGGAGACGAAGAGCAGACTAGTGGTTTGCAGGGGCTGGGGAACAGGTGAAGTGGATAAAGGGAGGTGAAAACTACGGGGTGCAGGCTTTCTCCTTCAGGTAAGAAAACTGACTGTGGCGATGGTTGCACAACTCTGTGAATAGACTGAGCCATAGAATTGTACATTTTAAATGCATGAATTGTATAGCATGTAAATTATCTCAATAAAGCTGTCATAAAAAATAAAGTGCAGTTTACGAACTGTCATTTGAGTAACAACAGCTTTAAAGAAAAGCAAACAAGAAAATCTAAAAGGGAAAAAGAAAAGCAAACAAGAAAATCTAAAAGGGAAGGATCCAGGATGAGGGGGTGGAAATCCTTATTTTCTACCCAAGTCAATCTGACAAACGAGACATTTAAGCTTTCTCCATCTCTACAAAATTTCTTCTGTGATGACTGGTTTAGACAGTGCGTCGGGATAAGATGTGCAAACATAATGTATTGGCTTCCTACAGAAAAGTGCTAAAATCAAAATAAGCAGGGGATTCCTAAGGCATGAAATGAGAACTTTAGCATAAAATGTCCCAGGTTAGTATGATCAAAATGTCAAACATAAAACTGTTTTCTAACAATGTGAGAGGTGTTAGTAATGGAAGTTTGAACAATGTTAACACTTAAAATTTCAGCAGAACCATTTCAATCCATAAATGTGTAAAAGTCATTTTACAGGGTGCTTAACAGGCAAGACCAAGAGCTGTTATAAAAGAAGACGCCCTCAATGTCACTCCATTTTCTTTTATTCTTATTATCACATTTAAATCTCTCTCAAAGTGGTCCTGATAGGTAACTTTATTACATATTTCCAGACTATTCATTTCGAACAGAACTTCCTCCGAGGAATTAACAGGTAAAGGGAGACCACTTTCTCCTCATCATCCCTGAATTAATACGGTAACCATGGAGCAGAGGAAAGGCAGCAAGGACTTGGCATGCTACACCACGCAACGGCTGGATCATCTTAGAGGTGACTCCTGTGGGCATTCAGAGGACCACCGGTGGGTTGCCATATCTTCGGCTAACACCTGACTGCTTACCTAGCAAAGACCTGGGAGTAAAGAGTAGGGTACACAGGGAAAGTCAAGGTTGAGACTTGTTTAAGATAATTTTTTTTAAAGAAGCTCCAAATCAGCACTGGCAGCAACATTCTCATCTTTCCACATTTCCTTGGGAAAGGAGGGACAACAGAATCACCTCTGACTCACCTCTGCTCACAGGTAAGTATATCTGCTCAACTGGGTGTTGGCAAACTTTGTCTGAGAGGGCCAGTCGGCCAATATTCTCAGCTCTTCATGCTGTGTTCTTATCGGTTGCAATTACTTAACTCTTCCCTTGTGATGCTGTATCAACAATACATAAAAAGGCCGGGCACGGTGGCTCATGCCTGTAATCCCAGCACTTTGGGAGGCTGAGGCAAGTGTATCACTTGAGATCAGGAGTTCAAGACCAGCCTGGCCAACATGGTGAGATCCTGTCTCCACTAAAAATACAAAAATTACCCAGGCGTGGTGCCACGTGCCTATACGCCAAGCTACTCGGGAGGCTGAGGCAGGAGAATCGCTGGAACACGGGAGATCCAGGTTGCGGTGAGTCAAGATGGCACCACTGCACTCTAGCCTGGGTGACAAAGTGAGACTCCGTCTCAAAGCAAACAAACAGTACATAAAGATGAGAAACACCATGTCCCAATAAAACTTTACTTAAGGACACTCAAGTTTCAACCTCATGTAGTTTTCATATATCTTGAAATATTTTTCCTTTCATATTTTTTCAACAATTTAAAAATGTTCGCTTGCAGGCTGCACAAAAATAGGCTGCAGGTCAGATTTGGCCCAAGGGCCCTAGTTTGCTTTTTCCTGCGCTAAATCACAGACTGGGCAAGAAATGAGTAGCCCAGTACTCCCATCTTGATCTAAGATTTATTCTCCTGATGCTGATAACAAAATGACATAATTTCTTTCTCTTTTTTTTTTTTTTTTTTGAGACAGAGTTTCAATCTTGTCACCCAGGTTGGAGTGCAGTGGCACGATCTCGGCTCACTGCAACCTCCACCTCTCGGGTTCAAGCGATTCTAGTCCCTCAGCCACCCAAGTAGCTGGGATTACAGGCATGTACCACCACGCCTGGCTAATTTTTGTATTTTCAGTAGAGAAACGGTTTTGCCATGCTGGCCAGGCTGGTCTCAAACTCTTGACCTCAGGTGATCCACTTGCCTCGGCCTCCCAAAGTGCTGGGACTACAGGCGTGAGCCACCGCGCCCGGCCCATAATTTTTTTCAGTGTAGCAAAACTTGAGGGCACATATTCCAAATCAGGTATACTTTAGAGATCAGCAAGATAAATTAGTTTCTACTAACAGAAATTTATATTCTAAGTTTTCTAAATGTCTTCCTTTAAAAAGAATGACCCAGGCTCCAAACTTCTTCCTTCTTTAAAAATGAACAAGGGCTTTCAGAATTGATAGCCTTGGAATATGCAGCATTTTGGCTTATGAGATAGGAGGATGACCACATTCCCTCTGATCCTTGTCAGTCATTCCATCATTAATAAAGCAGGTCACAGGAATGCAATATACAGCCAGTTCCTTGTACTGATGCTTCTAGGTGGTTGCGGTTTTAATTTGAATTACGTACAGAAATAGGTATTGACAGTGTTACTTTTTCCTGTTTTGACCTTGATTTTTCACCAACTCTCTGACTACTGTAAGCATAGGCACCTAAGAAGAAAATGTGTGGGCAAATTGGCATCCTAACACCTAACTGAAATAATCAAAGGCATGTCTTCACTGAATAAAGTGAAACACTGGAATTAGGTAACATTTCTAAAGAAGGATTTTGCACTAACAGTATTTGAAGTATGTGTAGAACCAAAAACTGATAACCATTATCTGGGATATTTTGGTGAATAGAAAAAAAAATTGCAAACTGGTGCATTAAAATGCTTTAAAAGTTTATTTAATGTGTACATAAATCTGCTTCATGACATTACACCACTCCTTGGCAGGGAAAAATAGTCATTGTTATTTTGATTAAGAGAAACTCCAGCCTTAGTTCAGGCCAAATGATGTTCAGGGACTAGGGCTTATATATTTTTATCTTCCAACCAATGTGGCCCAGATAAAGATTTTCAAATACCATGAGACAATTACCCTAACATAAATGTGTCTCAGTACAAAGTCACAAAAGAAAAAGGGCAATAAAAGAAAAGGCTGTATGAATGTCTTCTTTTGAGAAATGTCTGTTCATATCCTTTGCCCACTTTTTGATGGGGTTGTTTGTTTTTTTCTTGTAAATTTGTTTGAGTTCTTTGTAGGTTCTGGATATTAGCCCTTTGTCAGATGAGTAGATTGCAAAAATTTTCTCCCATTCTGTAGGTTGCGTGTTCACTCTGATGGTAGTTTCTTTTGAAGACATTCATATAGCCAACAGACACATGAAAAAATGCTCATCATCACTGGCCATCAGAGAAATGCAAATCAAAACCACAGTGAGATACCATCTCACACCAGTTAGAATGGCAATCATTAAAAAGTCAGGAAACAACAGGTGCTGGAGAGGATGTGGAGAAATAGGAACACTTTTACACTGTTGGTGGGATTGTAAACCAGTTCAACCATTATGGAAAACAGTATGGCGATTCCTCAAGGATCTAGAACTAGATGTACCATATGACCCAGCCATCCCATTACTGGGGATATACCCAAAGGATTATAAATCATGCTACTATAAAGACACATGCACACATATGTTTATTGCAGCACTATTCACAATAGCAAAGACTTGGAATCAACCCAAATGTCCATCAGTGACAGACTGGATTAAGAAAATGTGGCACCTATACACCATGGAATACTATGCAGCCATAAAAAAGGATGAGTTTGTGTCCTTTGTAGGGACATGGATGCAGCTGGAAACCATCATTCTTAGCAAACTATCACAAGAACAGAAAACCAAACACCGCATGTTCTCACTCATAGGTGGGAACTGAACAATGAGATCACTTGGACTCGGAAAGGGGAACATCATACACCGGGGCCTATCATGGGGACGGGGGAGGGATTGCATTGGGAGTTATACCTGATGTAAATGACGAGTTGAGGGGTGCTGACGAGTTGATGGGTGCAGCACACCAACATGGCACAAGCATACATATGTAACAAACCTACACGTTATGCACATGTACCCTACAACTTAAAGTATAATAATAATAAAAAATAAATAAATTTAAAATAAAAAAAGAAAGAAAAGGCAAGACATTCACCTATAACTGCAGAGATTTCATGGAGGGTGAAAAGATCTGAGATCATCACATCCCAAACCACCACAACTAAAAGGTGCTGGTGAGAAAAATCCAAATGATGGAGAACATCTTTCTATGTTCAAGCTGGTAACTTCCAAGAAATACTGCACAGGACTGTTCCCCATTTGAAGTAAAACTTAATTAGCATTTGTAAACATTCCACCAGAAAAATGAAGTCAAACACCTGTTGCATTCGCAAAGCATCCTCACCTCCGAGGGTTACCCAGAAGCCCTCTGAAATCTGTATTCCATATTTGCATCAAAATGTTTATTAGCAGCTCATGAACTGGCAGGACAGGAAAGGCAGATTCTGGATGAAGAATCATGCCTGATTATCTTGTAGCTGCCAACACTGGTCAGTGTTCTGCAATTTGAGAGCGTTCTCTCCAACATTCTTTTGACTTTTCCCTCTTCCCTGTTGGATCCTAGAAGCAACAAGACCGCTGTGGCTGGAAACATCAAATCTGCATCCAGGGTAGGAAGAAAGGAAGAGTGAAAATACCGGCAATGCCATACCATTTTATACAAAGCAAAAGGTATTCAAGGAAACATGCTGTTGGTTTCTGATTTTACTTGTTGGCTAGAACCTGTCACAGAGCCATCCTCAGTTGCTAGGCAGGCTGTGAAGGTGGGTACAGTATCACCTGTTCCAGCCTGTATAGTAGAAGGTAGGCAAAAGCACCTACCGCACTGGACAACAGCAGGGGGTCTTGCTGGCCGGGCATGCTGACTCATGACTGTAATCCTAGCACTTTGGGAGGCCGAGGTGGGGGGATCACCTGAGGTCAGGAGTTCGAGACCAGCCTGGCCAACATGGTGAAACCCCATCTCTACTAAAAATACAGAAATTAGCCAGATGTGGTGGCAGGTGCCTGTAATCCCAGCTACCTGGGAGGCTGAGGCAGGAGAATTGCTTGAATCCAGGAGGAGGACGTTGCAGTAAGTCAAGATAGTGCCACCACACTCCAGCCTGGGCGACAAAGCAAGACTCCGTCACATAGATACATAGATACATACATACATACATAGACACATACATACATAGACACATACATACATGCATAGATACATACATATATAGATACACACATACATCAATACAGAGATACATAGATACATACATACATATATACATACATACATATATATATAAAAATAAAAGAGTGGGGTCTTGCTTCCCCATGAGGATGAAATCGTAGAGGGCAGGAAGCATGGTTAGTTATTTCTGGTTATCTTCAAAGTCAAAAACATAAAGATCTTGAGGGGGAAAAGGTACATGAGAATCCAAAGTGATTTTAAACAAACAACAGTACAGCAAAGATGTACTATGCCCCACTTCCTCCTGGGTACATGGTTATGCTCTATTTCCTAGCCTCCTGGAGTTCACAGATTCGTGCCACTCCCAGGCCTCATCCTTAAAATGCTCCACCCATGGTCCTGCAAATTCCTACTTCTTCCATCAGCTTCATGCAGACAACAGCAGGGCAGCCTTGGAAGCCATGTGTGTAAGATGGCTGGGCCACAAAACAAAAAGAGCTTGAGTCCCTGGGTCATCACTTGGAAGAGAACAGCCTGCTAATTGGCAAGAAACATTCTGGATCTTATATAAACAAGAAATAAACTTCTACTATGCTTGAGCCACAGTGCACGGGTGTAGTTATTTGTTATAGCAGCTAGCATCACCTTTAATAATATACCAACTTAAAATGTAGACCTCTTAGCATCCCTGAGCATTTCAGTCACATCTTATTGGCTCTATCTAATCCCAGGGTACAGGTATCTGTTTGTTTTAGATCTGTTTAGGAAATAACCGAAGGATCACCTCTAGGTGTCACCTGGCCCTATGGCTGGCTAGGGAAACAGGGAAAACATGCCTGATAACATTTCTATAAACTGAGGAAAAAAACACAACCCATGGCCCAGCCTGGGCATCCATGGTGTAAACAGAATCCATAGGCTATTCCCCACCATCTGCAAGGTACTCAGACATGTCCTGGCAGCCTGCTATGCTTTTCGAGTTTGTTTTTATAACATCTATTAACTAGACCCCTTTTATCCAAAAGCCCTTCTGCACACCCCATGACAGGCTTCCAGGGAATGTCTAGTCTAAAACTGAATGGGTAATTTATAACAGCATCATCACCCTGCACTGTGGAGCCTGTCATCTCTGCTTCAGAACACCGGTCTCCCGTCTGCTCACTTTCTGTTTGCCTTCAGCCTTTCTCCAAGTGCTACTGTGAAGAGATGCCTTTTGTAGCTTAAAAGTTTGGCTTTGTAACTTATACTCAGCTATATTTTCCTCGCTCTGTTCCTAGATGGAAAACAAATTGCATGAGGGAAATGTCTTCATAGTACCAGTTCTTAAATATTTTACAGGCAGGTATCTTGGTGGGTGGTTTAGAGGCTCAATTATGTTTCTCAGGAGAGGGAATAAATATCCCTGATGGTTTCCATAAAAAAACCTGTGGTGACTCCCTGCAACTTAAAACCTAAGGTATTACCATCTCCCTCTGAAACCTGTGACTCAATGGCATTTGACTATTTGAAAACAAGTAAGGACAGCAAGGCTGAACAAGGGTTACAACAAAATCAATCTATCCATCCATCTATCAATCGAGAGACTCAAAAAAGAGAGCCAGGTCAAGTCACTCAGAACTATCGGTGTAAGACATCGTCATACCAAAAGTTTCGCTCTTGAATATACTTTTGGGATAGAGGGGCTCACAGGTTAAAAAGGGAAACCTTTTAAAACGTTAGCTTCCCCAAAAGAAAGACTCACAGAAGATGTGTTATTATAATAAGGAATTACATTGCACAGTGTTGCTGAAATCAGAATACAGATTGTTGCCGTACCCCACTCCAACTCATCTGATCCAATGACAATTCTTTGGAGTAAGTACTATCATCCCTCCTTTGCAGATGGGAAAACTGAGGCTCAAACAGGTACAGGAACTAGGTCCAAGACCCAGTTAGTATAAATCAGACATGGGATTTGTACTAGGTCTTTATTCCAAGTCATGTGCTTTTTCCACTTACCCTAGCGCTCCCTCTAAGTCTCAAGCTACAAGAAGGGAAGGCCTGAAATCTCTTCTAAGGGGGCCAACAATGTACCATGAGATGACCCTTCCAAGAACTGCATTCCTTGGGATGGGTGGAAGCAAAAGGATGGATCTGGAAACTCAGTGCAAACTCTGATAGGTGGTGTTCCTCTGTGCATTTCTCCTTTTTGCCACTGCAATCATACGTGGCGTTAAGGTGACTAGGGAGTGGGCATGAGGAGCCAGCAGGCTGCATAGGAAGAGCCTCACAGTCTGGAGTCCAGTGTTCTGCTCACCAAGAAGCTACAAAAAAAAAAAGGCAGCCTAGAACAGCATTCTAAGCTAACAAAGCGCATCAGGTTTCTAGAAGAGAGAAGCTGAGCAGAGAACTGGCAGAAAGCCACAGAATAGTGAAAGTAGTGAAGATCCGGTGGAAAAGTAATTCCGGAACTCCCAGAGGCCATGAACATTCCCAGAGGGCAATGAGGACACTCAGAAAGGTCAGTGTTGATTGGTGGCTTGGACAAGAGCAGAGACAGTTTTGAGTTTTGTTAAACAGTAAGGAAAGTAGACCAACAGAACCCCTCCATCCCCAAGACTGTCCATGTGTAAACAGATGTCAGAAACACACAAAAAGACAATGAAGTGAGAAAGGTGGAAAGAAGCCAGGGTGATCAGTACCACTGGGTTTGGCGTCATTTTAGATCCAGGAAGACACGGCACCTAAAATCTTCCCCTATGCTTCATACGATTGTATGAAGTATGGTTTCCAAACTCTAAGAAAGGAAGAAAAAAAAGTTTCAGTGCTAGAATGTCTATTTCAAGCTCTTATCAGCACTAATTTCAGTCCCCTTTTTCCTTATAATTCTGAACAGAGGGAAAACAGACATTAATTAAGCAAAGCTTTATCTCTTTCTACTCTAATGAAAGCCAAGTTACAGTTATATTTTTCCCAAGATTTTTCCCCACTTAATGAAGACATTATCCCCAAGTTTTCAAAGTCATTTTACAAAAGAGCATTCAAGAGACATTAAAGTCAGTTTAAACTAAAAAGTCTTTTTGAAGTCAATAAACAATAAAAGAACAATGAAAAGGGGTCCTTTGATCCTGCCTTAGTCTAGTCTTCTGTTTTAATCTACTAGATGAGTAAGTCTCGTATTCAGATATTCCTCACCTCTAGAATATAGTAATACTGCTTGAATTGATCGTTTTATAATTCTCTCCTTAAAATATGTGTATATATGTGTATGTGTGTATACATGTATATATAGACTATGTGTGTATATGGGTATATATATCATACATACACATACATGCATATCTAATTGACATGGATGGTGATCAGTATAAAGTCCTCTGCTAGAAAGGGGAAAAGTTTCAAATTTACTTCCAACCTACCTCTTTGAAAATTTTTTTTCAAAAAAAGAAAGAAAATGGAATCTTTGGCTTTGAAATTCATGACAAGATCAAAGACTATAATGCACATAGATTTTTCAAGGTATACATTATTAATAACACAGGCAAACACATAACTAATCAATCGCATGGACAAGAGATAAGGTACGTTTGTATCCCTGCAGCTCTGTGAATAACACCATGCATGGTAGGGATTGGCATCCCTCTTCAAGATCTGTTTACTTTACCTGGGTATTACATACAACCCAATTATTTCCTGTCCATGCTACAATGGTGAAACTGTGTGATACAGATGGAAGAAAAAAAAAATTTTTTTTTGTTTTTTTTTTTTGAGATAGAGTCTCAGTCTGTTGCCCAGGCTGGAGTGCAGAGGTGAGTTATTGGCTCACTGCAACCTCCGCCTCTCGGGTTTAAGTGATTCTCCTGTCTCAGCCTCCTGAGTAGCTGGGATTATAGGCTCCCACCGCCAAGCCCAGCTAATTTTTCTATTTATAGTAGAGACAGAGTTTATAGTAGAGACAGGGTTTCACCATGTTGACCAGGCTGGTCTCAAACTTCTGCCTCAAGTGATCCACCCACCTCAGCCTCCCAAGGGCTGGGATTACAGGCATGAGCTACGACACCCAGCTGGAATATTTAAAAAACAACAATAGCTTAATATGCCACATGTGTCAAAATGTATCTCCTTATGTGTTAGCCTCTTTTGGCTGAGATGAAATTCACTTAACATAAATTATTACAAAGTGTACAATTTCGTGTCATTTAGTACATTCGCAGTGTTGTAGAGCTATCACCTCTATCTAGTTCCAAAACATTTTCACCACCCCAAAGGAAACTTGTACCCAATGGTCCAGCGAGCGAGCGCAGTGGCTTGTGGCTTATGCCTGTAATCCCAGCTCTCTGGGAGGCCAAGGTGGGTGGATCACAAGGTCAGGAGATCGAGACCACCCTGACTAACATGGTAAAACCGCGTCTCTACCAAAAATACAAAAAATTAGTTGAGCGTGGTGGCAGGCACCTATAGTCCCAGCTATTCGGAAGGCTGATGCAGGAGAATGGCAGGAACCTGGGAGGCGGAGTTTTCAGTGAGCCAAGATCACGCCATGGCACTCCAGCCTGGGCAACAGAGCGAGACTCCATTTCAAAAAAGAAAAAAGAAAAGAAAAAGAAAAAAGAAACTGGTACCCATTAACAGTCATTCCCTACTCCCCTTACCCCTGTCACCCCCGAAACCACCAATGCATATTCTGTCTTTACAAATTTGCCTACTCTGCATATTTTATATAAATGGAATATCATATATGACCTCTTGTGTCTAATGTGTTAGCCTCTTTTAATTTAAAAGTAAGTCAAGCCCAACAGAATACAATTCAGACTCTAAAGATCAGTTATTCAGAAAAATTCATGCAACACAGAATACATTTTAAAAAATAAGTTGATTCCACTACTGGTGCCCTCTAACGATGGGTATTACTTACCTGGACAATTAAAAGGAAATATGCTAAATTTACATACCAAGGAGCATTCACAAGGGAGTAAGTTACTAAAACAGGTTTTATAGGTGGAAAGTATGAACACATTCCTGAAAAGCATATTAAATTCAGAGATGATGGGTCCATGTGAGTTACTAGTGAAAAGATATCATTCAGGGATATTTCCCAAAATTTTAACTTGTGGTCATGTGATAAAAACAGACAGTTCTTTAACAAACCCTCCCCCAGGCTAGGTGTAGTGGCTCACGCCTGTAATCCCAGCACTTTGGGAGGCCAAGGCGGGTGGATTACTTGAGTTCAGGAGTTTGAGAGTGGCCTGGGCAACATAGCAAGACCCCATCTCTTAAAAAAAGAAAACAGCAAAAGACAAATCCTCCCTCAGGGCCACGTTCAGAAATGGTAAAGAAGGCTGAATGGTTTTAAGTCTAAATCAGTACGATTTCCAACCGGGATTATTTATCTGCCTTAGAAATAGGAATTTTTATAATTCTATGATACGATTTGTCTGTGTCCCCACCCAAATCTCATCTTGAATTGCAGTTCCGATAATTCCCATGTGTCATGGTAGGGACCCAGAGGGAGGTAACTGAGTCACAGCCATGGGATCTGCCTGTGCTGTTCCCTTGATAGTGAGTAAGACTCACGAGATCTGATGGTTTCATAAAGGGCAGTTCCCCTGGACATGCTTTCTTGCCTGCTGCCATATAAGATGTGCCTTTGCTCCTCCTTTGCCTTCTGCCATGATTTTGAGTCCTCCCCAGCCAGGTGGAATGACTGAGTTCAGTAAACTGCTCTCTCTTTATAAGTTACCCAGTCTTGGGTGTTTCTTCACAGCAGTATGAAAATGGAGTAATACGTTTTATTTCTTCTTTCTCTGATTTTCCTTACTGAGGGTCTAACATGTCCCCAGATCAGAATAGAGAGTTGCAGTGGCCCTTTCTTCAAAAAGGAGACTGAATTCCCTTCAGGAATGAAGCCTCCCAGGAAGAATTGTTGCAGGGTTGGGGGCCACATGAGAAACAAGGCAGCAGCTCTGGATTTACAGAGGGGGAAATGCAGACAGATCTGCCTTCAAATCCTAACTTGCTTCTGACATAGCCTCTAACCTGCACCTTTACCTTCTAGAAAACAGGGATCCCTTGAAGGATCGCCATGAAGATCCAAGGAAACATGGCACATGGTAAGCATCCAATAAATCCTAACAGTTTGTCATACTAATTGCATTTAGTCAATTGGTCAAGGTGCTTTCTGCGGACTACTGGAAACTGAGCATTAACTTTTGGCCAGGCTCTCCATTATCTCCCTGCCTCTCTACCTCTGTGCCTCCTTCCCTCTCTTCCTCCTTCTCTCTCTTCTTTCCTTCCTCCCTTCCCCCCTCTCCTCTTTCCTTCTTTTTTCTTTTTGCCTCCCTCCATCTCCCTATCATCCTCCATCTCCCTCCGTCTCTCCCTCTCTTCCTTCCATCCTTCCCTTCCATTCTGCTTAGTATTAGACAACCCAGAGCATCCCTTGTCCACAACACTAAGCAACAAGCCTTAGGTCTCAGTGTTCCTCACGCCACATCTCTCTGAGATGAATGGGTCAGAGCCCTTCCCACATCCTGACCGGTTGTCACCGGTGTGGCTGTGCTCTGATCAGCTTCATCTACTCTTCAACAGACCACTGCCTTGCCTGTACTAGGTCCTGACCTCCAGATCAACAACCTAAGATTTCTGTTCCCTTGGAGAAAGACTCCCTTAATGGGATGGCAGCTCCACCAGCAGTACAAACTGAACGTCCTCATCCTGAGCCCCAAAGGTCCATACTAGAAAATTAGGGAAGTTTCACTCACCCTCTTAAATTACCAGGTGATCATTTGCAAACAGGACTCCCTCATAAAACACTTCTTTAAACCCTTTACTTGATCATAAACCCTAACCTAAGACACATCAGCCCTGGGGTGAAGTAAGCATTAGAATTACCCAAGTTTTGTGGAGCAGAGTGAGAGCCAGATGACAGAGTTTCAGCCAACAGATTCTAACAGTCACAGAATCAAAAAATATTTATTGAGAATCTACTACGTGCCAGATTCGTAAGATGTGTCAGTGTAAATGATCTCATTATCTCATCTCATTTTTCTCTACTAGGCATCCTGGTAGACTATCCTACTCAAAACAATACAAACGACCAGTTACCTGTTTATCAATAATGACAGCTACTCAGCACCTGTGAACAATGCTGGATAGCCGCTGCTTCTGTGAATTTGAAGAAAAATTTTGCTGCAAGGCATGGAAACATCTCCAGTCTATACAAATTACCAGTTGGACACCCTGGGTTTGAAGGGTTATCCTTTTTAACCAGGCTGGCAATTCATTAAGCACCAGATAAGAATTTCTTCGAATGCTTTTTACTACGGATGGACATTGCTTACCTACACCTGCAAGGGCGCCTCCAACATGCTCAATTCACCTAAACTAACCCTGTATTCAGAAAAATGCCAAGCTCAAGTGTGTAATTCCTCAATGCTGCCTATTTATTTTCTTTTGTGTTTTCACTCTAGCACGCCAACCCCAAATCTGCTACAGTGACACAGAATTGCAGTGGGATACGGATCTAACATGAAGCAAAGACCTCCCCCCGCCTCAGCAAAGGCAAATAAAACAAAAGTTCAACCAGCCTCAAAGCCAGTGTGCATAAATGTCACTGCTTCTGCAAAGAGGAGAGATCAGAGGACATGTATGAAATCACAGTCCTCCCAGGGTAGTGGGAAAAGGTTACTGTAGTGTGTTCTAAAGGGGGAACACGGTACCCAAGGAAAACAGCAAGGACAGGGCAAGACCCGGGAAAGCAACAAAAATTTGGATGTTGTCTGTGTGGCTGCCCCAGTGCCCGCTGCCTCGTTTCTCAGAGCTAATCAAGGGAAACGTAACTAGTCCAGGCGGCAGGACGAGTTTACAACAACTGACAGTAACTATAACATACGCCAGTTTGTATTAAGATGTTATTGCACCTTTCCAGTTCTAATCACCAATTATGACTCTATTACTCCTACTTGGCAGTTCATCTGCTCCTGCCTCCGCTAAGGGCGACTTGGAGACGGACCTCTGATCTCCCAGTTCCACTTCAGTGAGCACTCAGCACGGCGGCTGTCATTTGCAGACACTGAAGAGGTAAGGCATTGCTTTTGCTCAGATAACTGTACCTGACCTTACAACAATTTACTAAGGAAATACCTGCTTAATAGCAGTGTGAGTGCAGTTTCCTTTATGCTGGCAACAGCGCTGCAAATTAGCGACAACAGGATAAATCTATGGCCGGCTCACTAGACACTTCATTAAATCACTGTTCTCTTGCCTTGTAGAGCGCTAATAGAATCACAGCCCTCGTTAGCTACTGAATAAAAGATCAATCACAGACTTTGAAAGCTCCTGCTACCAGCTTCCAGAGGAAACAAGGGGAAAAAAAAAAAAAAAAAAAAGAGTGTGAGCGAGAGAGAGAGATATTTAGGATCATCGCTGAGATTCTGAATGGCCTCGCTGCAAGTTGCTTAAATTACCTTTTCCACAACTGACTCCAACTGTAATACTCAGAGGAACTTGTTAAGCCTGCCTTCAAGAGCAGCACTCTAATATATGACTGCTAGACCCTGGTCAAAAGTTCATAATGTGCATATGTAAAAAGGTACTAAATTGCCTGAGGGCTAAAACCAGAGGAGTTTAATTGTAGCAAAATGCTGAAAATGGTCTGTTGAGGGTCCTTCTATTGGGATACTGCTGGCTCTGGCTGATTGAAGTACAGAACATAAAAGTCTTACAACAATATTTCCTTAAATGCTGGGGAAACTGCCAGCAGTTGGTATTGCATGAATGTTGTGGTTAAAGAAAAACATTTTCCTCCCCTAAAATAAATAGAGTATTAAAAACTGCTCCAGCCCATAATTCTAAAGCATGACGGGAAAAGGGAGGGCTCGAAGATCATAAATAAGGTATAATTCATAGGGCATGTCCAATCGACTTGCTGTGTATTTTTACATGGGGCACATTGAAGGTATTCAGGCGTGACCTGTGAGGGTTTTTGAGCTGTGCATGGCTGTGATTGTGAAAACAGCTTTGCACTGAAATAACAGCAGCTCCTGGCTGCCTTACCTGTCACTGGGTTAGACATACACACACGGGGACCCTTGCAAAAGGATCTGTTTGACTTGTCTTTATTTCTTTCATAAAACAAGATCAGGAGTCCCACCTATGCACACATTCTACTTATTTGGCTGTGTTTCCCATGCCCAGAATTCTTCACCATCTGTAAATAAACTCTTTTCCTCTTGTTCTTTTTTTTTTTTTTTTCTCCCTTTCCTTTCTGGCCTTACTGATGAGTTCCTCATTTGGAGAATGGACAGTGCAAGAGCAGCGGATGGTGACTCAGAATGCTGGGAGGGCCTATGTCTAACACAGGGTGCCCAGGAGGAGCTAGAATTGGACAGGTGGGCTCTCTGATTTAAAATAAGTACATGAGAAAGTTAAGGCTGGCAGTCATGGATAGTGAAATCTGTATCCACACGTCACTTTAATCAGGTTAAAAAAAGTATCAAACATGGAATTCTGCACTTTTGTCGTGGCACCAAGCTTCCAAAGCAACACAGTAATAGACGTACACTTTAACAACCACCAACACCGCGTCAGATGTCCACTCCTCAAGTATGAAACTTGTACAGTAGCGTGGCTTCTATCTGTGGCAAGAACTTAGTAATCAAGATTAGTGACACCCCTGTCCCTAGTGACATCTGGAGGGCCCATTTCTTCAGCATTATTCTCCAGAGAACACACTTTCAGACTCACAGTGAGATGCAAGTGATGTGTCCTCACGTGATAGAACAAATCACTCAACTGAAACAGAGCATTCGTTTAGTATTTACGGTCACGAGGATTGCGTCAAGATCACTCCATCTTGTGGACCCCATCCTTGCTATGCCACATGGATTGAATGTCATGTTTAAAAAGTGGTCAAGTCTACTCTTTAGTTCTTCAAAATCAAGGACACAGCAGGCCACTGGACATGTCTGCCACAGGCCACATCAGTTCTCTCTCTTCTAAGCTCCAAGTCTGAGTCATTCAGGCCAACGTTCTGCAAAACAAACGGGCAGCTATGGAACGGCTAGTACGCTGTTGGTATCTGTCATATTCAGGGTTGGAGAAATCTGCGCACTGGAAGCGTGAGTATTCAGGGAGGAAAGGCGAGAAAAAGACATAGAGTAGACTGAAGATAGGTTATTAAACTGAAAACAACTAAGGAAAGTATCAGCCAGGCAGGGTACCTATAATCTCAGCACTTTGCAAGGCCAAGGAGAGGTCAGGAGTTCGAGACCAGCCTGGTCAACGTGGTGAAACCCCGTCTCTACAAAAAATACAAAAAATAGCTGGGTGTGGTGGTGCATGCCTGTAAAACCAGCTATTTGGGAGGCTGAGGCACAAGAATCTCTTGAATCTGGGGGACACAGGTTGCAGTGAGCCCAGATAACACCACTGCACTCCAGCCTAGGCAAAAGAGAGAGACTCTGTGGGATGGGGAAGGGAGGGGAGGGGAGGGGAAGGCATAGTGGAGTCCAGGTACAGTGGCTCATGCCTGTAATCCCAGCACTTTGGGAGGCCGAGGTGGGCGGACTGCCTGAGCCCAGTAGTTCAAGACCAGCCTGAGCAACATGGTGAAAACCCATCTCTATAATAAATACAAAAAAATTAGCTGGGCATGCTGGCATGTGCCTGTAGTCCTAACTACCCAGGAGGCTGAGATGGGAGGATCACCTGAGCCAGAGTGGTTAAGACTGCAGTGAGCCATGACTGCACCACTGCACTCCAGCCTGGGTGACAGAGTAAGACTCTATCTCAAAAAGAATTAAAATAAAATAAAATCTAGTCTAACAAGTTTTCATTTCCAGCATCAAATAGGCCTTCAGGCTGAATGTAAATGCAAACATGTCACTGGTATTATTTTTAAATACTTAACTGCATTTAAACCAGAAGAGGATTTCCAAGAATATCCATTGGCAAACATCAGCAATCTGTAATAATGGCACACGCAAGTGCAGAAAGTAAATTTTGCTTCATAAAAAGCCATTGATGCCTGATCGCTTACAATTAAGCCATATACCACAAATATTCATGTGCACAGAGTTTAAGGAAAACATGAAGCAAAGCAAGAATATGCAAAATGGCAGATACCACATGACCTTGATGGTTAGAGAAGGAAAAAAACAGAAGGAAGAGGAAAAGTTGCTTCTCCTGATGAAAGATGAAATCACGCTCCACTTGTAGGCCACTTGGAAATATCCAGTTACTTATGCAAGAAAAGGGCATATATTAAGAATGCTGGGGATACCATGTCTGCTAAAACACAAAATAGGCGGCCGGGCGCGGTGGCTCACGCCTGTAATCCCAGCACTTTGGAAGGCCGAGGTGGAGAGATCACGAGGTCAGGAGATCGAGAACATCCTGGCTAACACGGTGAAACCCCCGTCTCTACTAAAAATACAAAAAAATTAGCCGGGTGTGGTGGCAGGTGCCTGTAGTCCCAGCTACTCAGGAGGCTGAGGCAGGAGAATGGCATGAACCTGGGAGGCAGAACTTGCAGTGAGCTGAGATCACACCTCTGCACTCTAGCCTGGGCGACAGAGTGAGACACCACCTCAAACAACAAAAACCACATAAAATAGGCTAATTTCTTGGTGCCTGGTGAAAAGGGCATTACACCACTCTTTCAGTGTGAACTTACAACAGTCTCTTAACCTTTCAGGGTTCGGCTTCTTAATCTCTAAATTAAAAGCTTTGGCCTCGATAACCTCTAAGGTTATAGGAAACTATGGGCACCTGAGAAGGCTAAAGGAAGCTTCATTTAATGTTTCCACGCAAGGCGCTTGCGGATCAGTTCTTCCAAAGTCATCTGCTGGCTTCCATTTAGATACTGTAATCCATTAGTTTACTAACAGAATACCTCTAGGTTGTAATTAATAGAACCAACTAGCCTGGGACAACTTCAAGCAGTTGTGTAAGGGAAGTAAATTAAATGCTGAGGTGACACAGACAATGAATATTGTTGGAAATGAAAGGTTTTTTTCCCCTCACTGGCCAAATAAGAATATACTAATCATCCCACAGCCTCCCGTCCCCTTTCCCAACCCCTACGTGCTAATTCCACCCCTAACACTACACAGATAAAACATAGCGCCACCTATTAGCAGCCACTAGTATTTGTATGCATTTACACATATACTTCTGTGTATGTATACACACATAAATAGACACGTATTTTTAAATGTCAGATTGTCTTCCCTAATATTAATGCTAAAAATTAATTTATATTATTTTCATTTTTATATGTTGTAAAATAAATTAAAATGACCACATATGTTGTAAATATGAGATAAGAAAATCAATAAACGTTTAAGGAAAACAATAGTATACCAATGGCCTGGCATGATGCCTTGTACCTGTAATCCCAGCACTTTGCGAGACTGAGGTGGGAAGATGGCTTGAGCACAGGAGTTCCAGACCAGCCTGGGCAAGATAGGGAGACCTTGTCTCTACAGAAATTCAAAAACATTTAGCAGAGCATGGTGGCATTGCCTACAGTCCAAGCTACTTGGGAGGCTAAGGCGGGAGGACTGCGTGAGTCCAGGAGGTCAAGACTGCAGTGAGCTGTGATCACGCTGCTGAACTCTAGCCTGGATAACAGAGCGAGACTCTGTCTCAAGAAAAAAAAAAAAAAAAAAAAAAGCTATACCAATGAAACAATTAATTGGCAGGGAATAGAAGAGGGCAGAATATATAATAAAACAATCTGTAGGGTAAGTTCGGCAAAATCACGGAACACGCCTTCGTATCTGAAGGATTTCTCTTCTAGAAACAAGGGGATTCAAACTCCAGCATGAGAAGTCAGGCAAGTTACTAAGCCCAGGGAAAGCTGCTAAGTCCATGTTCTTTTTTTTTTTTTTTTTTACTTTTTTTAAATTTTATTTTTATTTTTATTTTGGCGAGACCGAGTCTCGCTCTGTTACCCAGGCTGGAGTACAGTGGCGCCATCTTGCCTCATTGCAACCTCCACCTCCCGGGTTCAAGCGATTCTCCTGCCTCAGCCTCCCGATAGCTGGGATTACAAGCACCTGCCACTACGCTCAGATAATTTTTGTATTTTTAGTAGAGATGAGGTTTCACCATGTTGGCCAGGCTGGTCTCCAACTCCTGACCTCAGGTGATTCACCTGCCTCAGCCTCCCGAAGTGCTGGGATTACAGGCATGAGCCACTGCATCTAGCCAGTTCATGTTATTTTCATGTGTGTCTTCTGTGGCCGCCACACACATTGTAAATGCAGAGTCTTATAAAAATGGCTATTAAGATTTCCCCAAAGAAAGCTTAGCACTTGGGGAAAAAAAAATGCTGAATGAAAAAAAAGTTTTTCTATTTCCACCTACCAATTGGTAACATTCACTTTTGCTTTCTCAGGACGTATGTGCAAGACACGAAGCAATACCTGCTTGGTGCAGCTCTTTATCCAAAGACCTGTACTTAGTCATTACTTTGATGGAATCAAGAGAACAAGTAGCTAATCTGAACTGAATGAAAAGACTTTTTTCCGCTTTATTTAAAGTTGTGCAATGGCATATTTGCAGGACAGCTTTTGCTACCTCGGGATAATCCTGTTCCAGAAGAACTGTTATCTGAGATCCGCGGAAGGTTCCTGAAAGGTCTATTGATGAAGACAACAGAAACAAAACCAGAAAGGGTGCAGACACAGACACGATCACAGAGAACGTTACCATTCGGTCTGAACTGCACAGCAGATTCACATCGTACGGTGGGCACATACTGTGTGACATTTCAACATCAAATAAAGCAGCCTGCCAGTAGCATCGTTTAAGTTAGCAAAAATGCTGTCAGCCCACAAGGGGATGTGCATCCTCCCTCTTCAAACAATGCAAGTAACTCTTTTTAAGGGCGATCAGTCAACGCCATGTGCACTAATTCGATAGTTCCGTCATCAGATGCATTGCAAATTTCATTACGGATTTTAAATCATGTTAACATGGTTTGTTAATGTTGGTATTCAGTAAAAGGCCACAGCTCTTTAAATAATGAATGGGCATGATAATTTTTACACATATTATGAAAGTGACACATGTGGCTATTCTACCTATTCTCTTAGAATCTGTCTTACATCCTTAGCTAAGAGTCATCAACAAAAAGATATATCGGGATGTTTCAGAGACGCAACCGATTCACAATTTTTTTAATTATTTATAAAAATAAACTACGTACCCATCAGAAGAAAAAAATACTTCAAATTACGTTAAACTATTGTTCTTTATTAGCTCTATCAGGTATCCCTGGGACAAGAATTTAATGCTACTGATTAAGAAAGCAAACCAAAAAAAGACAAAACATTTTCTTAAGTGCTAAATTAAACTTAAATATCAAATAGTTTCTATCACTTTTTTGTTTATGCACACATGCATAAACAAAATTAATTTTTTTAAAAAAAGCTGTTTCTACTGCTACTTGTGCAACATGAGGACTATTTTTTTCTCTTGCCTCCCAGCCTCCAACACTATTCACAGACACTCGTGACATTTCTAAATGGTCAACTCTTCCAGCCTCTCTTTTAGTGTCTATATTAAAAATGTCTCCCTCTTCCCAACTCACTGTTTTGCTGCTATAAAAACAACCTCTGAAGCTCAGACACAACCGGGGGCCAACAGAGGCTGTGTGTGGCAGGGATTTAGAGCTTGGGCACTTCGGTCAGTTGGAAGGGGCCTGAATCCCACTCCACCCCCTTTAGTTACATAGCCTTGTGCACATCACTGATTGCCTCTAAATTCCTTTGGTAGTAACAGGGAACGCTGCTCTCAAAGAATCAGCATGAGAAACAGATAAGGTACATAGCATAGGTCCTGGCCCATAGCCACTGCCAGCCTCAGCATATTCCGTCTCCCTTAAGTGCACAGATTAAAATAATGTTAACACAAATGCTAGTCTAAAAAATGTAAAAATAAATGTTAGTTTTTTTAATCTCATCATCACAGTTCACTTTTGTCATCATCAACTTTAACATGAGGTCCTTGGTGGCCTTTTTTTTTTTTTTAACCTTCACCTCCCCAAAGCATCATTACAAATTCATGTTCATTACTTGAGCCTTTGCTATAATATTGAATTTGTCTTGACATAAATTTTGAAATTTTGTCATTTTGTTTTGCATTAATTTTTTTTGTTTTGCTTGTTTGTTTTTTGAGAGAGTCTTGCTCTATAACCCAGGCTGGAGTGCAGTGGCGCAATCTCGGCTCACGGCAGCCTCCTACTCCTGGGTTCAAGCAATTCTCGTGCCTCAGCATCCCGAGTAGCTGGGACTACAGGCACACACCACCACACCCAGCTCATTTTTGTGTTTTTAGTAGAGATGGCATTTCACCATTTTGGGCAGGCTGGTCTCAAACTTCTGAACTCTGGTGATCCATCCATCTCGGCCTCCCAAAGAACTGGGATGACAGGTGTGAGCCACCACGCCCAGACTCTATTTTTTTAAATATTAGATTAAAATATCATTTATCTTCATTACTGAGCTTTTTAGCACCCCCGTAAGTTTGTCCATAGTCCTTATCCCAGCCCAGCCACAACTGCAAAGGGAACCTAAAATTCTCTAATTTGTGTCAACACGTTTGCCTCCGACACATCATCCAAGTCTCAGTAAAGACATCATCACTGTTCTGCAACTTTATCTGACTCCTCTTGTATCTACCCTCAAGACAGAAAAGTCACACATCCCAGCGCTGCTCATCTCACCTCCCTTTCCCATTCTCCCCATCTCCGTCCTCCTAAGGTAGGCACCCATACATCCAGAACACCTAGATCATTTTTGCATTTGCTATGCCTAAAGTCAGTACCTGACACGTGGGGCACTCAATGAACGTTTATCAGAGGGGAGCAGACCAGACAGTATTGGGGCAGTGACTGTCAAAGGCCAGACTGTGATCTAGTGGGGTGGTGAAACCAACAGTGGATATTGCAACTGGGCCATTATTGGCACATGCACAAACAAAAACAAACAAACAAAAAAAACACAGCTGGGCACAGTGGCTCAAGCCTGTAATCCCAGCACTTTGGGAAGCCGAGGAGGATGGATCCTCTGAGGTTGGGAGTTCGAGACCAGCATGACCAACAATCTCTGCTAAAAATACAAAAAAAAAAAAAAAATAGCTGGACGTGGTGGCACATGCCTGTAATCCCAGCTACACAGGAGGCTAAGGCAGAAGAATCACTTGATCCTGGAAGGTGGAGGTTGGGGTCTGCCAAGATCGCACCACTGTATTCCAGCCTGGGCAACAAGAATGAAATTCCATCTCAAAAACAACAACAACAACAAAAAACACAACCAAGAAAAAAAAACAGCAGAGGACACTGCTCATAGGTAAAAGTACCATTTTGTAAAACTTTTATTTCAGACAAATACACACACATGCCTATAATACACACACACATACACATACACACACACACGAATATACATAAGTATAAATGTATTGGGTTGCAACAGAAAAAACTTAGGTAGTGGTCCAAAAAAGTTTGAGAGATGCTGTTTCAGAGCAACATACAACACCTTGATCTGTCTATCAGAAACTGTCCTGCCACAGCCTACAGAAATCAAGGCTTCCAAAGTCATCCAAAACATTGAAAGTCTGGGAAACAATGAGATTAGCAATATGCCCAGAGACCAATCCTCAAGAAATAAGAAACTCTAGAATACCGGAGGAGGCTTGCTGGGGAATGGCTTGGGTATTAGATAATAAATGCTGATCTTTCATCAAATTAATGGCATATATTTCTCATTGAAATCACCGCATCACAAAAACTCAATAACAACAAAAACCAGATGTGGTGAAATCGAGATCTGCCTAATCTAAAAGTTAGACTTGGTGGAAAAAATTGACGCAAAAGGAAACTCACAATAGAAAAAGCTGTACAACTTGGCATGTACAGAAAACAGATACATGAAATCTTCACTATAAAATAAATATAAAAAATGGTTTTGGTAAAAAGGATTTCAATAAAAGAATAGCTTAACTATCTTTGCACTGTTTAAAAACTGGATCAAAGTATTTAATTGACTTAATGGAATTCACCCTGTATTACATTTCATGAAAAAAATTGATCAGTGTTGATACAGCACTGATTAAAATGTTTTATTCATAAACAGAGTTAAAAAAAAAATCTTCAGGATAAAAATAGCAGGGCTGAAGTGGCTGGTTTTATCTCTTCCTACCCCAGACAGATTTTCTAACTGCACAAGCCTGTCTGCACGATATAACTTGAACAAACCCACGTATTGAGTCCTTACTGTCTGCAAGCGTCCATTTGCATTGCTATCGCTAGCTCCTGTTGTCTTCATAAACCATCTTAAATGAACTGAATAAATTTTTTTTTTTTTTTGAGACGTAGTCTCGCTCATTTGCCCAGGCTGAAGTGCTGTGGCGTGATCCCTGCTCACTGCCACTTCCACCTCTCGGGTTCAAGCGATTCTCCTGCCTCAGCCTCCCAAGCAGCTGGGATTACAGTCACCGCCACCATGCCCAGCTAATTTCTGTATTTTTAGTAGAGACGGGGTCTCACCATATTGGCCAGGCTGTTCTCAAACTCCTGACCTTAGGTGTTAGGTGATCCTCCCACCTCGGCCTCCCAAAGTGCCAGGATTACAGAAATGAGCTACCACACAGGGCTAATAAATTTTTTTACAAATACACATTTAAGATATAAATAGCTGCAACCTGGCCAACATGATGAAACGATGAAACCCCATCTTCACAAAAATACAAAAATTAGCCAGGTATGAAGGTGGGTGCCTGTAATCCCAGCTACTCAGGAGGCTGAGAGAGGAGGACCACTTAGGCCGAGAAGGTTGAGGCTCATGAGGCTGCAGTGAGCTGTAATCTTGCCACTGTACTTTAGACTGGGCAACAGAGTAAGATTCCCTCTCTCTCCCTCTCTCTCTCTCTTTATATATATAAATAGCTCACTGGAAAACAATAGCAGTCATAGGGGAAAGGGAATAGTAGAAAAACAGAAAAAGATCGAAAGACATAAGTATGTATTTATTAAGGCCAGGCACAGTGGTTCATGCCTGTAATCCCAGCACTTTGGGAGGCTAAGGTGGGCACATCACATGGAGGTCAGGAGTTCAATACCAGCCTGGCCAACATGGTAAAACCTAGTCTCTACTAAAAACATAAAAATTAGCCAGGTTTTCAGGCCATATTAATGCAATGGTTAGCATATCAACTTGTTTCCATTTTTAGTGAATCTAATGCATTATATTCACCTTGTTCTCTGCTGTTCTTTCTTTCTTTTTTTTTTGAGACGGAGTCTTGCTCTGTCACCCAGGCTGGAGTGCAGTGGCGCGATCTCAGCTCACTGCAAGCTCTGCCTCCCGGGTGTGTGTATACCTTAAATACACATTTAAGATATAAATAGCTGCAGCCTGGTGTGGTAGTGCATGCCTATAGTCCCAGCTAGTCAGGAGGCTGAGGCAGAATAGCGTGAAACCGGGAGGCAGAGGTTTCAATGAGTCAAGATCACGCCACTGCACTCCAGCCT